>NC_086451.1:399811634-400111634 GCF_028390025.1 Pseudophryne corroboree
AAGGGGGCTTTTCATGCCGTAATGTGTAAAAGGGGACTCTACCTGCTGTAATGTGTAATGGGGACTCTACCTGCTGTAATGTGTAAAAGGAGACTCTACCTGGCAAAATGTGTAATGGGGACTCTACCTGCCGTAATGTGTAAAAGGGAGCTCTATATGGTGAAATGTGTGATAGGGATTCTACCTGGAGTAATGTTTGAAATGGGGCTCTACCTAGCATAATGTGTGACAGGGGCTCTACCTGGCGTAATATGTGTAAAAGGGGCTTTACCTGTAGTAATGTTGGTAAGTAGTGCTACTGTGCAGTGTAATTTGAATAATGGAGACTATTGTGCAGCCTAATATGAATCTGTATTATTGTGTGGCCATGCCACTTCCCATTAAGCCATGTCCCTATATTTTTGGCGCGTGCCTATGGCTGCCCTCAAAGCCTCATTTGAAAGTGTTAAGTGGTCCCTCAGCTGAAATAATTGCCAACCACTGCTGTAGATATTGATTAGTCTAGAAACTGGATTACTTGAAAAGGCAGACAAAAGTTTCCTCACTGAGTTCAGGGAACAGCAGGCAGGGCATGAGTCAGAACACAGACAGGCTAGGGATATAGCAGAGTATCCACAGGGAATAATCTGGACAGGTGTAAAAGGGCCAGCGGTTTAGACTGCAGGGTATAAACTATAACCAGCACTGAGGTAGTAGCAAGGAGAGGATATAAAGGGTAGCTGCACCAATGAGCTACCTGACAGCAAGGGGGAACAATAATTACTAACAAGCAACCGGGAACCCTATTTGTGTCCAGCATCCCGGTTGCCTGATGCGGTGGCCGCACTTCCCTCTGGAAGCCGCTAGGTGGGGACCAAGGACTCAGGTGGCCAGAAGAAACGCAACTTCCCAGTCACCTGGCAACTCCTGAGACCTGTGACTGACATGGCCCACCTGGCGGACTGTGACATGTGTACATGTGGTGGCAGGGACTGATGTGAATGACAAATATTATCTGCAAAAAAACTGTGGAATATGTGTGTGCTATATAAATGACTGGTAATAATAATAATAATAATAATAATAATAATATATATTTGAGTCAACTTACAGTAGGTACAGTATAAATGGCTAAGCTTATCTACAGTAATATATGAGGCTTACCATAGCTGAAAACAAACAAAAAAACCTCAGTAACTACTCTAAGTAGCTAAGTACCCCAATGCAACCTCTAAATTGCATCTAAATACATACAATGGGTAAAATAAGTAATGAAAAAATCAACAATTTTCTCAGTAAATATATTTGTAATGGAGCTACTGTATTGTAATGATTTTTTCACCAAATTTCAGCAACAACCCATGATGCAATCCACACATGCAAAGAAATCAAAATATAAATGTCCATAAATTAAGTTATGTATCATAACGTGAAATGACACAGGAAAAAGTATGTAAGGGTAGGGATATACATAGCAGCCAAGCTGGTCCCGCTTGGCCGGAAGGAGAGTGCACATGGGCGCCTATGCAGGTGCCCACACATGTGCAGCATTCCCACCGCCGCCGGATCCAACCGTTGGGTTGGATGGCAGGACGACGGGAATTCAGTGTGAACACATAAATTTCAATGTATGTGTTCACATAGTGCGGCTTTGTAAACAGGATTCATGTGAACACAAAACCCCCCTCCTGGCCAAGTGGGTCCTATTCAGTGGGACTCGCTTGGACGCTATGCGTGGCCCTAGCCTAACACATGAAGAAAGGGAGGTGCAAAAAGTTAATGAAAGCCATGACACCAGCTGAAAGTAATTCAAAAGCAATCCTGCCCCTTGTCAGTGCAATACAAGTTGGTTCAGTCCCAACTGAAGGACTATAAAAAGGTGTCTCATTACCAAGATGTCACACAAGAGACATCTCATGATGGATAAAAGCAAAGAGCTCTCTCAAGACCTTTGCAACCTTATTGTTGCAAAACATACTGATGGCATTGGTTACAGAAAGATTTCTAAACTTCTTTATGTTCTGAACAGGGTTGTCTTAGAAGGGTTGTTTAAAAGGGTTATGAAATATTACTAAATTGACTTATCCAGGGCGAAAAGAGACAGAAAAATCCAACCAACTTTGCAACAAAACAACCACCCTTTCATCCTCAAATACAATCATCTGTGGATTTAAACGTATCTATATATTTTTAAAACTATGGGTTCATTCCGACCTGATCGCACGCTAGCTATTTTTTGCAGCGCTGCGATCAGGTCAAAACTTGTCTAAACTGCGCATGTGTATGCAGCGCAATGCGCAGGTGCATCGCACGGGTACAAAGCAGATCATTGCTGTGTTATGGATTTAACGAAGAATCCATTCGCACAGCCGATCGCAAGAAGATTGACAGGAAGAAGGCATTTATGGGTGTCAACTGACCATTTTCAGGGATTGGTTGGAAAAACACAGGCGTGTCCAATCATTTGCAGGGCGGGTGTCTGACGTCAATTCCAGGACCGGACAGGCTGCAGTGATCGCAGAGGCCGAGTAAGTTCAGACCGACTCAGAAACTGCACAAACTGTTTTTGTACGGCTCGGCTGCACAAGCTTTCGCACACTTGCAAATCGAAAATACACTCCCCCATAGAAGGTGACTATCTGATTGCAGCGCTGCAAAAAATAGCTAGCATGCGATCAGGTCGGAATGACCCCCTATAATCCTCATGACCTCTAAGAACAAAATGCAACCAATTTTGTATAAGAAACCGGTTACATTGTGATTTGCATGTGACTGTACATACCTGTGTTTGTCATTTTGCTGTGTCATGCTCAGTTAACATACAGTGTAACAACACCAGGAAACAGGCGCCTGAACATTTAACTTTAACTAGTGAAGCCTTACACTCTAAAGGTGTGTACACATGGTGAGATAAATCTGAAAGATTTTGATTATATAGTCAAAATTTTATGAAAAGTTAGTGCATATCTCAAGGTGTTAGGCAGCTTGTGATACAGATTCGATCCTAATGTGCACTCCCGTAGGGTCGGTATTGTAAGGCTAGATAGACTGTGCAGGCAAGTCAATCTTGACTATCTAGTGTACTATCTAGTACAAAGTATAATCAAAATTAGCATTTAGTCAAAATCGTACATAGACAAAATCTCAAGCACAGATAGTCAAAATCTGTAATATGTGTGCTATCTGGGCTCTGGGGGAGATCAAGGGAAATCGCATAGTCAAAATTGAACATAGCAAGGATCTCACCGTTTGTACACACCTTAAGCCTAGATAACTTTGCTTTAATCTCAAATGAACCATGTACCACAAATTGATTTTCTGCATTGCACTTCATGGAATTTTATAACGGCCATTACATCATTCAATCTCCCAGCAACTCACCACTCTGTACATGTTGCCCCCTCAATTATTCACTCCTCTCTTATTAAAACTAATGAGCTCTTTACTGCCGTATATTTATTGACAATAACATCTACAACCTTTCACAAACCTCCAACACCCGCATTTATCTCTCTCTTCTGCTTTTGATAGCTGGTGACATTTAACCAAATCCAGGACATAACCACTTGCATCGCTCACATTCACCTGATTCACAGCAACATAGAAATCCAGCTAACCTCATAAGCATTACATTTCTTCTATTACCTTCCAGATCACTAAAATGTGCCTTATGGAATGCACGCTCTGTTTGTAACAAATTAACATCCATCCATGACCTCTTCATATCTAACAACTTCAATCTGCTGGCTATAACAGAAACATGGCTCACACAATCAAACACGGCCTCCCCTGCAGCACTGTTACATGGTGGTCTCCACTTCACACACACCTCCAGGCCTGGTATCCTGAAAGGAGGTGGGGTTGGATTATTACTTTCCCAATCTTTCGCATACACTGTTCTACCAAAGGTTCCATCACTCACATTTACATAATTTGAAGTACATTCCATCAGGGTTTACTCTCCTTTCTCTCTGTGTGTTGCAGCTATCTATCGCCCACCTGGGCATCACAAACAAATTCTGGAAGATTTTTCTGCCTGCCTGCCTCCCTCACTTTCTATCCTCTGAACTTTCATCACTATCATGGGTGATTTTAATATTGCTATTGATTGTCCTAAATCTACTCATGCCTCCAAACTACTCTCTCTAACCATATCTCTCGTCCTCTCCCAAAGGACTGACTCTTCTACTCATCAGGAGGGCCACTGCCTTCATCTAATATTCATTAGACTATTCTCCATTTCTGAACTCACTAACACTCATTTCCACCTCTCATATCATAACCTTATCACCTGCATGCTATTCTCCATTTCTTCAATCTCTGTGTTGCTGAAGTCCTTCAATCCTTCTCAAACCCGCACTTTCCACCTCACTCCAACAACTGCTTTTACCTATCTCTGCATTCACCTCTCCTGAGATCGCTGTATCACACCTGAATTAGACTCTAGAAATAGCCCTTGATGAAGTGCTACCCAGCTACCCATCACACTCCACGTAGGTCTAGATGTCAACCACGGAACTCTAAATTAACAAGACATCTACAAAAACTCACACATACTGTAAACTTGAATGTCAGTGCCGTAAATCTCGTATTTCAAGCGACTTCCTCATATATAAGATTGTCTACCACTCTTATTAAAATGCCCTGGACACTGCCAAACAAACATATTTCCAAACTCTCATCTCTGCTCAAGTCTCTAACGCCAATCGACTCTTTAATTCATTTAAATCACTTCTGAATCCTTTCTCACCTACCCCACCAGCCATGATCAAGGCATAAGATCTTGCTTCCTACTTCAAGGAGAATATTGATATGATCCAAGATGAAATGGCATGCTCTTCATCATCCAGTGACTTGCTCAGTTCTCTACCTGAACCCTCTGGCACTCTCTCTTCATTTGATCCCATAAATGAAGATCAAGTATCATCACTCTTCTCATCCTGCTTCTCTACTACCTCTCCTCTTGATCCTTTACCCTCACAAATAAGAAAAGCTCTGTCTCTGGTGCTCATCCCTACATTAACTAACATCTGTAATCTCTCTCTCTCTCCTGGTATTTTCCCTTCACTGTTTAAGCATGCAGTGATTACTCCCATTTTGAAAAAAAAAATTAAGACCCTAACTCTCTCTCAAACTACTTCCACATCTCTCAGCTCCCTTGCCTCTCTAAGCTACTTCAGAGACTTGCCTACACTCGACTCACATACTTTGTTAACTCACACAACTTATTAGGCTCACTTCAGTCAGGCTTCCATTCCCAAAACTCTACAGAGACAGTACTGACAAAAGTGGTTAATGATTTGGTCACTGCAAAGTCTAAAGGCCATAAACCACTTCTTATGTTTCTAGATCTATCTACTGCTTTGGACACTGTTGACCACTCTCTTCTCATACAAACACTACAATCCCTAGTTCTCAAAGACACAGCCCTTTCTTGGTTCCTATCCTACCTGTCGAATCGCTCCTTCAGTGTTTGTTTCTCTGAATCTACCTACTCTTCGCTACCTCTTTCAGTTGGAGTACCGCAAGGCTCAGTCTTAGGTCCTCTGCTTTTCTCAATCTATACCTCATCTCTTGGTAAACTAATTAGCTCTTTGGGATTTCAGTATCATCTGTACGCAGATGATACTTAAATCTACCTATCCTCCCCTGATTTGCCTCTATCTGTATTGGGCCGTGTCACTGAATGCCTTTCTGCCATTGCATCTTGGATGACATCTCGCCACCTCAAGCTTAATATTTAAAAAACAGAGCTAATAATATTTCCACCGGCCAATAGTAGGTACCAACCTGATATCTCTATCACTGTTAAAAACTCAACAATCAGCCCTACCCCACAAGTTCGCTGCCTAGGTGTCATCCTTGACTTTGATCTGTCCTTTGTTCCCCACATTCAATCCAGGCTCGGACTGGCCTACAGGGGTACAGGGGAAAACCACTGGTAGGCCTACCTGCCTGGGGGCCCCTCCTCCTCTAGGGATCAGGTTCTAGACTGTGCACTTGAATTATATATTATACATATGTTACCTTATACTGCACAGGATTATGATGTATTCTCTACAGTACATTGCTGTCATTAATCTGGCCAGAGGCGTAACTAGGGTTTTTGGAGCCCAGGGCAAGATCAATAATGGCGCCCCCCCCCCCCCCCCCCCCCCCCCCAAAAAAAAAAAAAAATATTTTTTTTTTTATAAAAATAGTAAATTAATAAAATGATAATAAAAAAACAAAACAAAAGGAAAGTATGTGCAGACACCACCGGTGTCACTGCATATAAAGATGTCAGGGTGTGTATGTATGTGTATGTAGGTGCAGTGGTCGAAGTTGAATTTTTGAAGGTGGAATGAAAGAGTGCAGATAGCAATTATGCGCGCGCGCTCCGGAAAAGGGGCGTGGTCACTCAAAAGGGGCGTGTCCTTCAGTGTAGTAGGACCCCTTATACTATCTAGTACTGGTGCCCCTTTGACATTATAGCACACGGTATGAGCCGAAATTCACATTATAGCACACAGTATGAGCCGAAATTCACATTGCCCCACACGGCATGAGCCGAAATTCACATTATAGCACACAGTATGAGCCGAAATTCACATTACCCCACATGGTATGAGCCAAAATTCACATTATAGCACACGGTATGAGCCGAAATTCACATTAGAGCACACGGTATGAGCCAAAATTCACATTACTCCACATGGTATGAGCCAAAATTCACATTACCCCACATGGTATGAGCCGAAATTCACATTACAGCACACGGTATGAGCCGAAATTCACATTACAGCACACGGAATGAGCCAAAATTCACATTACCCCACATAGTATGAGCCGAAATTCACATTATAGCACACGGTATGAGCCAAAATTCACGTTACAGCACATGATATGAGCCAAAATTCCCATTATAGAGTTAGGGGATCCTACCCCCAGAATTAACATGGCCTGTGGGGCACTATGATGAGGGGAGCCCACCCCCTTAATAGACTAATTGCAGAGTTTAGCAGCGGAAGGGCTGCAGCTGTTTCTCACCCCAAGCTGCGGTGCTTCTGCCACCTCCGACACTCCACATCTTCGGCACCACCCGGGATGCAGAGCACCGCACCGAGTATGCACCCTTTTCAGTGTGGTCTGCTGCGCTCCGAAGGGGTTCTTGTTTCATGCTGCAGGATCCCGATGTGCGCCTTCCTCCCCGCTGTTACTGTCATGGTAAGCATTAGTATCGTTTACCGCAGAGGCCATTTTCTGAGGCATATGTGTTAAACCTCAGGAACTGAGATGCCCTTCTCACCATATAGCTGTGTGGCCGAGCCGGGCGGGGGGACATCCAGCAGCAGCATGCCGGATATCAGCAGCAGAGGGTGCGGGCTGTACATACTTGAGGCAGCTGGATATTCAACAGTGCTGAAAGCCTGCGGAGCCCGCACCCCCGGAGCTGCAGTACACCGGCAGAGGACACCCATCCCCCGAACCCTGCGTAGCCCAAAGCCGGAGATCAGCAGCATGTTGAACGCGGAAGCAGAAGCTGCTTATTGCCGGTCAGCATGCTGCTGATCTCCGGCTTTGGGCTCCGCACGTGCATTACAGCCCCTACCCTCGGCTGCTGATATCCGGCATGCTGCCCCTGCTGCTGGCTTTCCACCCGCCCGGCTCGCCCACCCAGCTGGATGGTGAGTGAGAAGGGCATCTCAGTGCCCGTGGTTTAATACATATCTGTCTTCGGTAAATGGCCATTAGTACATCCCACACACACTGATTACACACACACAGACTTGCCACCCCCAAATCCTACACACACCCACTCAGACTACACACACACATTCTCATACTTTCCTCTCTCCCCCACACACACACTGGACTGCAAAAATTTACACACACTGACACTGTTCCACACACACACAATTAACACACACTCACACTGTCCCACACACACAATTAACACACACGCACACTGTCCCACACACCAGTGGCATGCGGTGAGGTCAGTGGCGTGCGGTGAGGCACTACAGCCATAATGTCCGCCGAATCCTGCCGATGACCCCTACCGCCACCGAGCCAATGCCCGCCACTGCTTCTGAGCCGAAGCCCGCTGCCACCACCAATGGCTTACAAACTCGCCCACCATCAACTGACCCAGCCCTCCGCCACTAATTTGCAACTCAGTCCAAAGCCGCCAATGCCCGCTGCATGCCTGCTCATCATACTTGTGATATATTGTACATTTTTATAGAAAAAATTAATAATTAGTGTTTGGGACTGGGAAGGGAGTGGGAGGACATGAATGCAATTTTGTTGTCCAGGGTTTCCATTAACTTAATGGAGAAGGGTCTGAATGGGTTAAAAATGTAAAAAAAAAACTGCGTGAGGTCCCCCTCCTAAGTATAACCAGCCTCGGGCTCTTTGAGCCGGTCCTGGTTGTTTAAATACTGGGGAAATATTGGACAGGGGTTCCCCGTATTTAGACAACCAGCATCGGGCTCTTAGTCCGGTCCTGGTTCCAAAAATACGGGGGACAAAAGATGTAGGGGTCCCCCCGTATTTTTAAAACCAGCACCGGGCTCCACTAGCCAGGGACATAATGCCACAGCCGGGGGACACATTTATGTAGGTCCCTGCGGCCGTGGCATTACCCCCCCCAACTAGTCACCACTGGCCGGGGTTCCCTGGAGGAGTGGGGACCCCTTAAATCAAGGGGTCACCCCCCCTCCAGGCACCCAAGGGCCAGGGATGAAGCCCGAGGCTGTCCCCCCCATCCGTGGACTGTGGATGGGAGGCTGATAACCATGTAAGTAAAAAAAGAATATTGTTTTTTGTTGTGGAACTACAAGGCCCAGAAAGCCTCCCCCGCTTGCTGGTACTTGGAGAACCTCAAGTACCAACATGCAGGGAAATAACGGGCCCGCCGGTACCTGTAGTTCTACAACAGAAAAAATACCCAAATAAAAACACAACTCACACACCGTGACAGTAAAAATTTATTAAAGCACACTGACACACTCACACATACTTACCTATATCCCACGCCGGTCACGTCCACTTGTCCAGTAGAATCCAATAGGGGTAGCTGTAAAAATGAGAGACAGATTACTTACCTACATCCCACGCCGATCACGTCCACTTGTCAGTAGAATTCAGTAGGGGAATCTGTAAAAATGAGAGACAGATTACTTACCTACATCCCACGCCGGTCACGTCCACTTGTCCAGTAGAATCCAATAGGGGTACCTGTAAAAATGAGAGACAGATTACTTACCTACATCCCACGCCGATCACGTCCACTTGTCAGTAGAATTCAGTAGGGGAATCTGTAAAAATGAGAGACAGATTACTTACCTACATCCCACGCCGGTCACGTCCACTTGTCAGTAGAATTCAGTAGGGGAATCTGTAAAAATGAGAGACAGATTACTTACCTACATCCCACGCTAGTCACGTCCACTTGTCCAGTAGAATCCAGTAGGGGAATCTGTAAAAATGAGAGACAGATTACTTACCTACATCCCACGCCGGTCACGTCCACTTGTCCAGTAGAATCCAGTAGGGGAATGTGTAAAAATGAGAGACAGATTACTTACCTACATCCCACGCCGGTCACGTCCACTTGTCCAGTAGAATCCAATAGGGGTACCTGTAAAAATGAGAGACAGATTACTTACCTACATCCCACGCCGATCACGTCCACTTGTCAGTAGAATTCAGTAGGGGAATCTGTAAAAATGAGAGACAGATTACTTACCTACATCCCACGCCGGTCACGTCCACTTGTCCAGTAGAATTCAATAGGGGTACCTGTAAAAATGAGAGACAGATTACTTACCTACATCCCACGCCGATCACGTCCACTTGTCCAGTAGAATTCAATAGGGGTACCTGTAAAAATGAGAGACAGATTACTTACCAACATCCCACGCCGATCACGTCCACTTGTCCAGTAGAATTCAATAGGGGTACCTGTAAAAATGAGAGACAGATTACTTACCAACATCCCACGCCAATCACGTCCACTTGTCAGTAGAATCCAGTAGGGGAATCTGTAAAAATGAGAGACAGATTACTTACCTACATCCCACGCTGGTCACGTCCACTTGTCCAGTAGAATCCAATAGGGGTACCTGTAAAAATGAAAATGATACTTACAAACTTCAATCCACAGGAGGAGAGAGAGAGAGAGAGAGAGAGGGGAGGAGGAGGAGTGGGGGGGGGGGGGAGAGAGAGACTAACCTGCTGCTGCTGCTGGGGAGACCGGCACACACTGCAGGGCCACGACGGGAGGACGGAGCCGGCGAGGGAGGGGGAGAGCCGCACACCGCCGCTCCTGTCAGCGGCAGCGGAGGAGGACGGGGCGCACACTACAGACGCCAATAACCGCCGGGACAATTAACACACACACAATTAACACACGCACACTGTCCCACACACACACACAATTAACACACATGCACGCACACTGTCCCACACACACAAATAACACACACGCACACTGTCCCACACACACAATTAACAAACACGCACTGTCCCACACACACACACACACACACAATTAACACACTCACACTGTCCCACACACACACACACACACACACGCACACACACACACACGCACACACACACAATTAACACACGCACACTGTCCCACACACACACAATTAACACACACGCACACTGTCCCACACACACTCAATTAATACACACGCACACACAATTAACACACACTCAAACTGTCCCACACACACACAATTAACACACAATCAAACTGTCCCACACACACAATTAACACACACGCACAATTAACACGCACTCAAAACTGTCCCACACACACAATTAACACACTCACACTGTCCCACACACACACACACACACACACACACACACACACACAATTAACAAACACTCAAAACTGTCCCACACACACAATTAACACACTCACACTGTCCCACACACACACACACACACACACACACAATTAACAAACACGCAAAACTGTCCCACACACACAATTAACACACTCACACTGTCCCACACACACACACACACACACAATTAACACACACACACTGTCCCACACACACACAATTAACACACGCACACTGTCCCACACACACACAATTAACACACTCACACTGTCCCACACACACACACACACACACACACACAATTAACAAACACGCAAAACTGTCCCACACACACAATTAACACACTCACACTGTCCCACACACACACACACACACAATTAACACACACACACTGTCCCACACACACACAATTAACACACGCACACTGTCCCACACACACACAATTAATACACACTCACACTGTCCCACACACACACACACACAATTTACACACTCAAACTGTCCCACACACACAATTAACACACTCACACTGTCCCACACACACACACAATTAACACACACACACAATTAACACACACGCACTGTCCCACACACAACACACACGCACACTGTCCGACACACACACAATTAACACACACACACTGTCCCACAAGAACATTGTCCAACACACACACTTAACACACACACACAAAATGTCCCGCACCCCCTGTCCCGACAGGGAAGTATAAAGAAGATTACCCCGCTCACCTGCAAGGCTGCACTCACTGCTGTTCAGGGGCCGCGCGCCCCCAGAGGTCGCGCACGCGCATGCGCGCACCTCCGCGGTCGCGGTCGCGATCGCGATCGCGTACACTTTGCAGGGGGGAGTAGGGGGAGGCTCCTGGCTGCCGCTGCCTGTCTATTGTGACAGGCACAGCAGCCGGGGAGACAGGGAAACCGCCGCGGGTAGCGCCGGCGGAATCCCTGACGCATGGGGCGAGTGGGCCGTGCCGGTGGCGCCCCCCTCTGTTGGGGCTGCCCTGGCGCCCAGGGCACGTGCCCTGCTCGCCCCGTGCTAGATACGCCTCTGAATCTGGCACATTATCATGCATGCACTAGCATTAATTACTATATAAATTATCAAGGAGTCCAGACCAGGTACTCTATAATTGTTAGCCAAACCTCTGTGGTGGCTGGCCACACCCCCTTTGGAGACTTGCCACACCTCTAATCATGGGCCCCTAGCACTGCATACCCCCGTGGGCCCTTCATGCTCCAGTCTGACCCTGATTCAATCTGTTTCAAAATCATGTTACATGCATCTAAAAAACATATCCAAAATATGACCACATCTTACACCAGACACTGCTAAAACTCTAATCCATGCTCTCATTATCTCCCGCATTGATTATTGCAATAGTTTCCTAGCTGGTCTTCGCAAAACGAGACTCTCACCACTACAATCCATTCTGAATGCAGCTGCGAGGCTAATCTTCCTCGGTGGACGTTCATTGGGGGTCATTCCGAGTTGATCGCACGTAACAACTTTTTGCTGCTCGTGCGATAAACAAGACTCCGCCTATGGTGGTCCTTCCGAGTTGATGTCTAGCAGCATTCGTTTGCTGTGTAGCGATGAGGCAAAAAACGGCACTTCTGCGCATGCGTATGCGGCGCAATGTGCACGCGCGTCGTACTATTACAACGCACAATGTAGTTTCACACAGTGTCTAGCGAAGCTTTTCAGTCGCACTGGTTGCCGCAGTGTGATTGACATGAACCTATGCATGTATTTTAGAATAGCAAGGCTGCGATCGCTTGTGCAGCCCTGCTATGCTAAAAAAGTAAAACAAGACTAGCCCTGCAGTTACTTACCCTGTGCGATGGATCCAGCGATGAAGGTCCCAGAATTGACGTCAGACATCCATCCTCCAAACACCTGGATACGCCTGCGTTCGCTGCTCTACTCTCAGAAAACGGTCAGTTGATGCCCCGGAATGCCTTCTGCCTGTCACTCTTCTTGCGATCGCGGTAGTGATCGCTTTCCTCTGTATTCTTGTCATTGCCCAGCGACGGCCGTCGCCGGGCAACATCGCGCATGCGCATTGCATCTGGCGCACATGCGCAGAACCGACCTGTTCACACTGCTGAGACAAACAGAAGAATGCGAACGGGTCGGGATGACCCCCTCTGTCCGCAGATCCACTCTGTCAGTCCCTCCATTGGTTACCTGTATTCTACCATATTCAATATACTCACACACAAGGCCATTAACCAAACTACACCAATGTACATCACTTCGCTTATCTCAAAATATCTCCCAACCCGACCTCTACGCTCTTCACAAGACCTGCATCTCTCATCCACACTCATTACTCTCTCCCACTCATGATTGTAGGACTTTCTTCGGGCTGCACCCACTCTGTGGAATGCCCTACCTCACACAATAAGACTCTCCTCTAGTCTCCAAACTTTCAAGCGTTCCCTGAAAACTCACCTCTTCAGGCAAGCGCATCAAATTCCAGAACCGCTCACTCAACTTTCATAAACTTTCCTATCAAATTACATCCACTCTGCACAGTCCACACATATCCTCACATGTCTTCTCATTCTTCACTTTCCCTTCTTCCTGACCCCAGTTCATCATTGCTGTGTGACCATATCATACAGCCCACCAAGAACCTTTGCAATCTGGTGGACAACTATGCAATAGATAGCACCTATACTTGTGTATCCATGCCTATTTCCCTATAGATTGTAAGCTTGTGACCAGGGCCTTCCTACCTCTATGACTGTTTGTTACAGTATTACCCAGTTTTGTTATATAATTGTTGTTTCCAAATGTAAAGTGCAACAGAATTTGCTGTGCTATATAAGAAACCGTTAATAATAATAAAGTTCCAGTGAGCGCTGTTGGTCCATAATCCGGAAGAGGAAGGAACATAATTTCACCATAAATGAGGTCAGGGGGACAGCATGGGGACCCCCTGATTTTTTACTAGACAAGACTAGGCTGAACCATCGAGGACTGGTGACACTATAGTATAGGGACACTCATGGCTGAAGAGTTCTAAACGCGAGTAAAACTTGTACTTTTTCAGAACTTGCACATGTAACAGTCAGTGAGAAAATGCAGTTCCACAACTTGAATGGAGCGAGAGTCTAATTCAGACCTGATCGCTGTGCTGCAAATTACACTGTCCTGCGATCAGATAGTCGCTGCCCAGGGGTAGTGAAAACTCTCCACGTGCAAGTGTGCGATTGCATGTGTACACTGTGCAAACATTCCCCTCAGTCAGTGGACAGCTGCAAAACCATTCACATCACACTCACCATGGAATGTTTTTCCCATTCTGTGCAGTGTGTGCAGTCCGTGCGTAGCAGAATGCTTACTCCTTCAATCAAATAAATCAGGCTGATTGGGACTGGAGTTGACGTCACACTCCAGCCCTGAAAACACTTGGGAACTCCTGCATTAATCCTGAAAACGGTCAGTTACCACCCACAAACGTCCTCTTCCTGTCAATCACCTTGGAAACAGCCATGCAATGAAAACTTTCGCACCATTCTTTCGCTGTTTGGCGACGCACATGCGCATTGTGGTGCATTTGCATGTGCAGTAGTTCGATAATCGCCTGCTGTGCGAAAACGCACAGCAGCGATCAGGTCTGAATCAGGGCCCAAACTCGCATCCAGATATTTTCCCATTTTGAACATACAACTCACACCTAAACTTAAGTGAGCATGTGGGAGATTATTTGAATACTGTGGCGGGAAATAACTATGCAGTGCCTGGGCTGCATAAATTAATGTGTGTCCTGCACTTTTTTCAACAGGCTTATTTGATTCTGTGAGCTCTAGGGTGCTGGGGATTACGCAGGCCACTTTCTCAGTGCATTTAACTCAAGTGTTATCTGCCATGAAGAAATTATGACCTACATAGATATACATCATCTCATTCCACAGTTTGGAGTCCATGTGGCAAGACCTGAAGGTACACTATAGACTTCTAGCATTCCTTAATGTGCTGGAAGCCATAGGCTGTACCCACATTTGGATCAGAGCAACACATTTTAGGGGTTATGTATATATTAATCACCATAACTATCCCTTAATGTGTAGGTGTTCTGTGGTGCTCTCCACCGTTATCCAGCATCTTTCCATGATGCCTATATCCTGCACCAGTCAGCCCTATGGGAGAAGTTTGAAGGAGGATACATGCCAGAGGGCTGGATAATACTTCTTTCAGACTGCTTGAGGTGGGTCGCACCCGGGAGACAGACAAGGGAGCTCTCAGGGTGTGACCCACCTCAGGCACCCCTGCTGCCACTTGCTGCAACCTGGCATATTGCCAGGTTGATGATGTCAGCAGTGATGTGGCGGGGGGCGACACTTGGAGATCACATGATCTCCAAGCACCGTCCGTACACACACAGTGAATGGGTGCTGGGTCGCATTGACCTGGCTACTGTTCACACTGCACAGTGAGCCAGGTTGAACACGTGTTATAGGTATGCTGGACTTTCTGTACCCAAAAACATTTTCTTGTGCTGTAGGTATATTTAAGTTTGTGACTACAAAGTTACAAACAAGCATGTGCTTAGTGCCAACCACACAGTGGGCTGGATTCAAATCCTATCGCACCTGCTATTTCTTGTCTAAAGTGACGGGAAAGGAGCGACATTCAAATGTGGCCCGCTATCACACTGATCGCGCTCATTACAGTCTGGTTTAGGCACATCAAGCACCTAAACCTGACTAAACTAATGGGCACAATTGTGAATAGACCAGTTTGAGCCCAAATTGGTCTCTTTACACGCATTTTAGCTCGCTACCTCCAGGGGTAGCGGGCTGAAATCAAGTTGTCACGGCCGTCGGCAGTAACATTAGAATATCGCCGGTGGGCACAATAGACTTCAAAAGGGAGGGGGGAATCCTGCCCAGTATGTTGCACATTTTTTTTTTAGAAAACGTAGTACTTTTTATTGAATTTTTTTACATCATACATATTTATTTACAATACAGTACATAGAGAAAAGAAAAGAAGAAAACAAAATGAGTCAATTTACAAACTGTTTTCTCCTTTTTTCTTCTTTTTTCCTCTTCCCTTCTCTCTCCCCTTCCTCCTCCCTTCGAAAATGTCCTTATAACATCCTCTATGAGGGAGACATAGTTGCATAATCCCTTTCCTTAAGAGGAATGGAAAACTCAGAGTCAAGCCATTTGGCCCAAATTTGAGCAAACTTGGATTCTGCATGTCTAGCTATATAAGTATATTTCTCATGTGCTACAGTAACATTAACCAGTGATAACCATTAATTGAATGCAGGACCCTCTTTTGCCATCCAGGTTCAAACTATACATGTTTCAGCTAAACTGCACATATTTAGAACATATTGTTTAATATAACTGTCTAGAACAATTGCCTCAATTATACCCAACAGGCACACTGCTGACATAGATTTATCTCTTGGGATACAATAACCTAACTTTTTATTAATGATTTTGGCAGTAAACATAAAATGAATGTTATACAGTACAATAAATAGCATAGAGCAGCATGTCCTGCTACAGTTTTCCTATTTGGTCATGCTAAAACTTTTGAAGGGCATGCTGGGAGGGCCGTAGGTTCCCCACCCCTGGCATAGAGCAACATCAGCATGAGTAAATTCACTGGATCAATTTTGCGAAAATGCTAACTATAATAAGAGGATGGTATGGGGTAGATTTAAAAATAAGAGAAGGAGGAAAATATAAAAGGGAAATGGAAGCCAATCGGTGAGTATTGTCAATATTATTGGGGGTGAGTAGTAAAAATGTGAAGCTATATAGTCGAAAAGTGGATTGGAGTATCATGTAGAACTGAGGTAATTCGTTCCATTCTGTAGGTGGATCAGAAAGTGTTAATTGTTGCAGGGAGTGGGGTGGGAGTAGCGGACTTCCAGTGTGAGGCAATTTGACATCTGGCAGTATTTATGATTGATCAATTTATATGTTGGGCGAAGGGATTGAGGAATGGGATGATATATTAGGAATACAGGGGAAGTAGGCCTTTGAATTTCTACTATTGATCTAATTAAATCATGAACCTTAGTCCAGTAGTGTCGAATATTAGGACATGACCACCAAATGTGCAGCAAGGTTCCCTTCTGGCTGCACATGCGCTAACATAAGTCAGAAGCAGTAGGATAGACTGTGCGGAGACGAGTAGGAAGAAGATATCAGCGATAAACAGTTTGAGGGAATCTTCTATAATGTGTACCGAAACTGAACTCTACCCCTTTCACACTGCCAATGCCGGATCCCACCCGGAAATTGAAAACGGGTCCTTCCCGGGTGGGATCCGGCTTTGGCAGCTGTTGCAGGCTTCCCCGACTCGGCAATATGCCGGGCGGGTTGCCATAGCAGCGGGGGAGTGGAGCCGGCAGCGGGGGCGGAGGTGGAGGCGGCGCTGGGAGATGAGATCATCTCCGGCCACCTCTCCCTGCTGTAGTAAATGGGTCCCGGGACTCATTGACTCGGGAGCCCGTTTACGCAGCCACTGACCCGGTATTCAACCCGGGTATAACACTGCTTTATTCCCAGGTTGAATTGCCAGGTCAGGCGACCCGCGATTTTGGCTATGCCCCTTTCACACCGCACGCCAACCCGTGTCGACCCGGCAATATGCCGGGTCAATAGCGGGTTATTTGTGCGGTGTGAAAGGGGTATTAGCTATTTCTATCCTGATCATAGTCAGGTCAGTTATTTTGGCAACATTGCAGTTGATTCCAAACTCATGTCTTAGAAAAGCTGTGGTTTTTATTCTCTAGAGATTATCTCTGCTAGAGAGGAAAGTTTAGGTTCTGAATAGTAGAATATTTTTGTATTTCTTACAAGACAATAAATCTATTTGTACTGATGTAGCAGATTATGTAAAGTAAATATAGTCCATGCTTCAGTAAATAATGGATACTGCCTAAACTATTACATGATTGCTGTACACTGTGACTCTAGAATACATTCATTGTTATGCTCCACCTACTGTACACTGTTTATTTGCATGAACTCTATCATACATAGGCAAAGCTAACTGCGTTCAGTGACTGGCAGACTGGCAGAAACACAGTGAGCTCAAGCCAGTGAGGACTAACTGAGAATGTATTTACTACCAGATTTCACATCGCTACTGATGTTATATGTTTTTTTCCTCATCTCGTATTTATGTTTGAAAAGATATTGGAGGAATGACACCCTTCCTCCTGGACCAACACCTCTTCCATTGTTGGGGAACTTCCTAGAGTTAGGAGTAGGAGGATTAGTCAACTCTATGACAAAAGTAAGTCCCTTTAAAATATTATTTTCTTTTTACCTGGATTAAAGTGATTAGATATCTTGCAAAATATTTAATAACATAGTATTCTGTAATTGCAGAAGTGCGTTTTATAAGAGTGTTGTAGAGAGACATCATTAGTGCTGCTGGTGGAACAAATGATGTTTCCTCTAAGTATGATAGACTTCGCTGTATGAAGATATATGACATATATGAGATTATCTAGGATGTTCAAGTGCAGGACAAATGCTAGAACTTCCCTGTTTGCAATATGCCCACTTTGTGTATTTATACTTAAGTACATGGTCCTAGGACTGTATCTATATGTGACGATGGAATGTAGAGTGCTGGAGAAGGAATGTTGGGTGGATTATGGTAGGCTGTAGAAGTTACAGTGTCGGTGTACATGTTTGCCAGAAGCAAACTCAGACTGTACATATAGTCACCTCAAATATTAAAATAAATATAGCTGACATTAACTGGCCAAAGTACAGTATGCTTCATTTTGGCTCCTGGAGCTTTTTCAGTGACCAAATATACTGTATTTCTGCATATCTGAGATGGCAGTCACCTTAGATTATTAATATTATTTAGTTACACGCAGTCATACAATAAGACTGGTCAGCAACATAATATATATTATTGGGTGCATACACTTATATCTCTTTTCCACCTGGGTCTGACCTGAGACTTGGAACACAGTTCCAATTTGGGTCAGACTCGGGACAGTCCCTATACCACTGTGGCGCCGATCTGGGTTAGTTCCGAATCTACGCCATTCACACTGAACATAGGAGCGGTGCTGGTACTTGGAGATGACATCTCCTTGCGCAAGGAGAGCAGTTCTCCCCATCCTGTAAAAAGGTCCCAGTGGTAAAACCCTGTTAGGTACAGTACCTGGGAAGGATTCCCATGTGAGTGGACCCTTTTCCACTGACCTAAATACCGGGTTGCTGCAGAATAACCTGGGATTTTCAGGTCAGTGGAAAAGGGGTATTAGAGATGGATGGGATGAAATGTTGTTGAGCATCTGTAGACACCATGTATCGTCTAATGTGTACCCAGCATAAGATAAGGCAATCTTTAATGCATATATACTGTATGTATACAGTGCATTAGGAAATACAATCATAAAAAAAAAACGAAAAACAAATTTGCAATACATAAATAAACCTGGGAGTAAATATAATAGCTTGCAAAATGCAGTTAACTATGACTTCCCATCGAGTCTGCCCAGTGATTTACAGGGGCAAACATTTAAAAGGCAATACTACCTGGTCTTGCATTTTAAATGTTTGCCCCTTTAAAACACCGGGCAGCCTTGCCAAGAACATATACAACAGTGACGTGCGGTGAGGTCAGTGGCTGGGGAGGCACCGGCAACTAACACACACCCCCGCCCATAGAGGGGAAGAAAAAAAATCCCCCCACAAGTGTAGTCCTCCACACATCACCAGCACCAGGCAGAACTAGTCAGGGGGGGGGGGGGGGGGGTAATGCCATAGCAGGGGAGACACTCAGTGTGGGGTCCCCCTGCCATGCCATTAATCACCCCACAGATAGCCCAGTGCTAAGCCCTGCACCCCTGGTGACGGTGGGTGCGGGGTTCATTGTATGCTAATATTGTTCTTTACAGGTGGCCTATAGGTCCCAGCAAGCCTGCCCCAGCATGCTGGCACTTGGAGAACCACAAATGCCAGCATGCCCAGACATAAAGGGCCCGCTGGCACCTGTAGTCCACCTGTAAAGAAAATATAAAAAAAACACCACACTGTAAAAAAAAAAAGTTTTATTAGACAGGGTCTTCACCTGGGGGCGGCGGTCTTTAAGCTTTTATGCATGGCCACCACCTTCCCAGGGCTTCTGGCGTATTCACCTGAGGGGGAGCCACCTCCCCAGGGCTTCCAGCGTCTTCACCTGGGGGGGTGCCACCTCCCCAGGGCTTCCTCCGGCGTCTTCACCTGGGAGGTGGCGGCATTTAAACTCTTTTGCATGGCCGCCACCTTCCCCAGGGCATCCGGAGTCTTCACCTGGTGGGCGGTGGCTGTTAAGCTCTTTTGCATAGCCGACGCCCATCCAGGACTTCTGGCGTCTTCTCTCTTCAGGAGCTCTTCTCTGCTCCTCCTCCGCCGTCGGACTGTCACGCCGCTGCCTCACGCTGACTTATATAAGTCAGCTCGAGGGGACGGGGCAATGACGTGGCGAGCCGTGATTGGCTCGCGGCGGCCATCTTGTATTTCAAAAATTACGCTGAGGTGCCATTTTTTAAACTGGTACCGCTCCACTGCCAAACTCTGCAGAATACAGGTAAACTTCCGCCGCCCACACCACCGCCACAACCCGCCGCCCGCACCACCGCTGCATCCCGCCACTCACACCACCACCGCATCCCGCCGTTCGCACCTCTGCCGCCCACACAGTGATTGACAGCAGATCCAGTGACAGATCCGCTGGCCAATCACTGTGGCCTCACTGACAGGGGTGTGCTTTCATAGGTTTAAAGCACATCCCTGTATGAAAGCGGCACTTTTAATGGTGCCACTTTCCCATGTATTTTCAATGGGCTTTTACTGCCCATGGCCTGGCCCCACCCGCGCCCGCCCCCCGCTCCCATACCTTTCCCCATTGACAACAGAAGGCACCACGATCGGTGCCTCCCAAACACATACAGAGAGGAGTAATGATTAGAATAATGTTAAGAGGATACATATGACACAGAATATGTGTCATAAGTATCTTCTTTGTATTATTTTAATCATTAATGACCTCTCCTGCCTTCCCTGACTGCACGTCCCTGCTCTTAACAGGAGACCAGAGGGACTGGGGGCATGCCAGCAGCTCACACAGCGCTGGCATGCCCACAGAGTGCTGGCATGATGATTTTCGGAGGCATGGCAGGCAATCGCGGCATTGCTGTGAAGCCACACCACTTTTACGGAGGTTGCAACCCCTTATTTTGGGCGAGGGCAGCTTTGCCGCACTAAACTGTCCCGCGTCTCTACACTTTAAAGTCGGGAGGTATGCATCCTTGGTGCATTAGATGTCTGAAAACAGACTAATCTCTGCATATGGGATTGGTATGTAATGTCAACTGCCGGGATGCTGAATGTCAGTACCCCATCATCCCCGAGGGGTAGACTGCAGCAGGGGGGTGAGTGAAAAGAAGCCCCTTGAGGGCTCGCTGCGCTTGCAGTGCTGTGGGCTTGGTGGTGAGCGTAAGTTCTATTCTGCCTCTATAGGGGGGGGGGGGGAATCGCTTACCAGTGGCAGTATGGTGCCCCTATTGGGATCCTGGCATCGGTATTGTGACAGCCTGGATCCTGACGGGAGTGGTATGCTTACCACATACCCTGCATACAGTATGTGCACCAGTGCATAGGGCCTGATTCATACAGTTGTAGCCTAATATCAGCCTAAAGATAGAAATATGTAAAAACAGACATAGAGGTTATAAATTGATATAATTGTATTCTGGTAAAATGTGTATATATTAATGATATTCATATATGTGCAGTATTTATAATAAAGTATGTATATATTAATGAAATTCATATATGGGAAGTAGCCTATATATATGTGGATAAATAGGAGGGTGATGTGTATGTTTATTCATGCCCGTATATATATATATATATATATATATATATATATACACACATTAGAGCTGTGTTTGTAGATTAGTAAAAGGGGGGTTGAGGCTAGATCCAAGTGGCCTAAGGGACCTTTTCCACCAGGGGGAGGAGCCACGACGCAAGGGGGAGGAGCTACGGCAGCGGGACAGTTGCTTTAGTATCCACGCCACCAACTACTACCTTTAGTAATTAGGTGTGGTGAGCGAAGCGTTGCGAGCAAAGCGAGCCCGCGAGGGTACTTTTTGGGTACCTTGTTCGGCCATAGCTCCTCCCCCTGGTGACAGGTCTCCTCCCCTAGGTACGTCAGAAGGTCCCTTCTCCCACTCCGATATAGAATCAACCCTCCTTCCAAAGGCAGAGTCTCCACGCTGAAGCTAAAATTAGTAGTGAGGGGCCAGTATCTGTCTGAGGTTGTCAAGAGGCGGAGTTGGGGGAGCATCCAGTCGCAGCTCAGCTAATACTGCAGAAGTGTTCCTGAACAAAACACCCCTTTGTATTACACTTACACCAAACATTACAAAGTTGTGGGAGAAGCTAACATTGGGATTAATTACATAAACAATAGACAGCAACTGCAGCTATTAAGCTAGAGGAATATAGCAAGCCTAATAAGTTTAGTGACTGTATATGGTGATAAAAGGCAGCTCCAAGGGAGGAGTCATTATAGAGCAAAGGATAAATTAGATGCATATAGTACATTTGAATAGTGCAGAGGAAAGCAGTAGAAACTGAACTGTTAATGGTTATTATGCCCAGCTGTATATCAGTTAGCAAAGCCATAGGAGGGGTGAAATTCATAATAAGTGTATATCAGCACTTCACCCAACCAGAGATCAAGAACTAGCATGAGCTTCTTTATGAGCAGGGGCTAAAGTGGGCGGGAATGAGGTGGAACTGAGTTCCACCACCTGTAATGGTAGGGGGATCTAGTTCCACCATCTCCATTGCCCTGCACAGTAATTCCAACAGAAAAGCCCACCCCATCATCTGCGTCAATAGATGATACAGGTGGCACTAGTGTGGCTGATGAGCTGCAGCCACCTACTCCTTCTTCAGGTCCTGGTGCCTCCATGATCCTCCTCCATGAGTTCCACCACCTCACCAGGACCACTTTAAGCCCTGTTTCTCTGACGTCCTAGTGGATGCTGGGTACTCCGTAAGGACCATGGGGTATAGACGGGCTCCGCAGGAGACTGGGCACTCTTAAAAGAAAGATTAGGTACTATATCTGGTGTGCACTGGCTCCTCCCCCTATGCCCCTCCTCCAGACCTCAGTTAGTATCTGTGCCCGGCCAGAGCTGGATGCACCCTAGGGGCTCTCCTCAGCACACCGGCGCCATTTTCTCTTCACAGCTCAGCTGCAAGGAAGCTCCCCAGGCTCTCTCCTGCAGTATCCTGGTACACAAAGAGTAAAAAAGAGAGGGGGGGGCACATAAATTTAGGCGCAAAACTGTGTATATAAGCTGCTATAGGGGAAAAATCACTCAGTATAGTGTACATCCCTGTATTATATATGTGCTGGCATACTCTCTTTCTGTCTCTCCAAAGGGCCTGGTGGGGGAACTGTCTTCAAATAGAGCATCCCCTGTGTGTGTGGTGTGTCGGTACACGTGTGTCGACATGTCTGAGGTAAAAGGCTACTCTAAGGAGGTGATAGAGCGGATAAGTGTGTGGGAGGGTGTCTCCGTCGACAATGCCGACCCCTGTTTGGATATGTGTAAGTGCTGAGGTAAAATTATTGCACAAAAGGTTAGGGAACAGAAAGGAAATCTACTCTGGTCTGTCCCTATGTCACAGAGTCCTTCAGAGTCTCTCTATGTTCACTATCCAAAATAACAAAGTATCGACACAGAGTTTAACTCCACTGTCGACTACGATAATGCAAAGTTACAGCCAAGAGGGCTAAAAGATATTCAATATATGATTATTGGAATAAAAGATGATTTGCATATCACTGATGACTCATCTGTCCCTGACACGAGAGTACACTTGTTAAGGGGAAGAATGCTGCGGTAAATTTCCCTCCTCTCATGAGGAAAAAGAGCGGGAATCTCCAGACAAGAGACGGCAGCTTCCCACAAGAGAATTCTCAGGCTGTATCCTTTCCCCACTAGGGCCAGGATGTGTTGAGAATCTTCCCCTTGGGTGTCCTGTTTGCACTAGCTATTCTCAGGGATCCTGCAGAAAGTGTGCACATTCTAGTATACTACCCAGACCGGCGATTGTGTCGGCATGGGTTTATAGCGCTGTGGCAGCGTGGACAGGTACCTTATCAGCAGAGATTGAGACCCTAGTATGCATATAAATATTTTAAGATGCTGTCTTAAGTGATAGATATATAATTATAAAGCATGCCCAAAGGGACATGAGTATACTGGGTCCTAGAGACAAAATCTATGTCGATTTCTGCTTGACGTGTCCTGTAGAATATACATTGGACAGATGATGCCGACTTAAGAGGCATATGGAAGGCTGAGAATTGTGTGGAGAAAGGTTCTCGGGCCTGGTCTCCACAGCTATAGCTGGTAATTCTGATATTTTGCCTTATATTCCTGCACAGCCTAGGAAAGCACGACATTATTAAATGCAGCTTTTCGACTAAAGAAACAAGAAAGTCTGAGGTGCATCCTTTCTTGTCAGAGCCGGGGGCAGAGGAAAGAAGCTGTACAACACAGCTAGTCCCCAGGAACAGAAGTCCTCCCCGGCCTCTACAAAAATCCACCGCATGTCGCTTGGGCTCCACAGGCGGAGCTAGGCCCGGTGGGGACACGCCTTCGTAAGTTCAGCCACAAGTGGGTTCACTCCCTGTTAGATCCCTGGGCAATAGAAATTGTATCGCAGGGATACAGGCTGGACTGTGAGAAGATGCCCCCTCACCGAGGACCCGGCGGGCTTCCCCCCAAGAGAGGGAGCCAGTGTTAACTGCAATTTGTAAATTGTATCTTCAACAGGTGGTGGTCAAGGGTCCCCTCCTTCAACAAGAGGGTGTTATTATTCGACCATGTTATAATCCCGAAACCAGACGGTTCGGTTAGACCCATATTGTATTAAAATCCCTGAACATATACCTGAAAAGGTTCAGGTTCAAGATGGAATCGCTAAGAGCGGTCATTGCAAGCCTGAAATGAATCGGGACATAAGGGATGCATACCTTCGTGTCCCCATTTATCCACCTCATCAGGCGTACCTCAGAATTGCGGTACGGGATTGTCATTACCAATTTCACCAAGGTAATGGCGGATATGATGGTGCTCCTGCGGAAGCAAGGTGTCACTATAATCACATACTTGGATGATCTCCTCATAAAAGCGAGATCAAGAGAGCAATTGCTTGACAGCGTATCACCTTCTCTGGAAGTGAAACGGCAACACGACTGGATTCTATATATTCCGAAGTCGCAGTTGGTTCCTACAGCTCATCTGCCTCGCCTAGGCATGATCCTAGACACAGACCAGAAGAGGGTTATCTCCCGATAGAGAGAGCTCAGGAGCTCATGACACTGGTCAGGAATCCATTGAAAACCAAAACAGGTGTCAGTGCATCACTGCACTCGAGTCCTGGGAAGGATGATGGCATCATACGAGGCCATCCCCTTCGGCTGGTTCCATGCAAGGACAATGGAACTTACTGGACAAGTGGTCCGGATCACATCTTCAGATGCATCGGTTAATCACCCTATCCCTCAGGGCCAGGGTGTCTCTCCTGTGGTGGCTGCGGAGTGCTCACCTTCTCGAGGGCCGCAGATTCGGCATTCAGGACTGGGTCCTGGTGACCACGGATGCAAGCCTCCGAGGGTGGGGGGCAGTTACACAGGGAAGAAAATTCCAAGGTTTGTGGTCAAGCCAACAGACTTGCCTTCACATCAATATCCTGGAACTAAGGGCCATATACAACGCCCTAAGTCAAGCGGAGTTCCTGCTTCACGACCAACCGGTTCTGATCCAGTCAGACCGCAGGGGCTCATGTAAACCACCAGGGCGGCACAAGGAGCAGGGTGGCGAGGGTAGAAGCCACCAGAATTCTTCGCTGGGCGGTGAATCAAGTAAGCGCACTGTCAGCAGTGTTCATTCCGGGAGTGGACACGACCTCCACCCGGGAAAGTGGTGACTTCATCAGGAAGTCTTCACGCAGTTTTGCAAATTGATGGAAACTGCCTCAGGTGGACTATATGGCGTCCCACCTCAATAAAAAGATAAAAAAGGTTTTACGCTGGGTCAAGGGACTCTCAGGCGATAGCTGTGGTCGCACTAGTAACACCGTGGGTGTTCCAGTCAGTCTATATATTCCCTCCTCTTCCTCTCAGACCCAAGGGCTGAGAATTGTAATAAACGGAGGAGTGTGAACAATATTCTTTGCTCCGGATTGGCCAAGAAGGACTCGGTACCCGGAACTGCAAGAAATGCTCTCAGAGGACCCCTGGCCTCTGCCTCTCAGTCAGGACATGTTGCAACAGGGACCCTGTCTGATCCAAGACTTACCGCGGCTGCGTTGGACGGCATGGCGGTTGAACGCCGGATCCTAGCGGAAAAGGGCATTCCGGATGCAGTTATTCCTACGCTGATGAAGGCTAGGAAAGACGTGACAGCAAGACTTTTTCACTGTATATGGCGAAAATAGGTTGCTTGGTGTGTGGCCGGGAAGGCCCTACAGAGGAATTCCGGGGGGGTCGATTCCTGCACTTCCTACAGTCAGGAGTGACTATGGGCCAAAAATTAGGATCCATAAAGGCCAAGATTTCGGCCCTATCCCTTTTTCTCTCAAAAAGAACTGGCTTCACTGCCTGAAGTTCGGACGTTGTTACAGGGGTGCTGCATATTCAGCCCCTTTTGTGCCTCCAGTGGCACCTTGGGATCTTAACGTGTGTTGGATTCCTAAAATCCCACTGGTTTGAGCCACTTAAGACCGTGGAGCTAAAATATCTCACGTGGAAAGTGGTCATGCTTTTGGCCTTAGCTTGGACTAGGCGTGTGTCAGAATTGGCGGCTTTGTCATGTAAAAGCCCATATCTGATCTTCCATATGGAAAGGGCAGATTGGAGGACTCGTCCCCAATTTCTCCCTAAGGTGGTATCATCGTTTCATTTGAACCAACCTATTGTGGTGCCTGCGGCTACTAGGGACTTGGAGGATTCCAAGTTGCTGGACGTAGTCCGGGCCCTGAAACTTTGTTTCCTGGACGGCTAGAGTCAGAAAAACTGACTCGCTATTTATCCTGCATGCACCCAACAAGCTGGGTGCTCCTGCTTCAAAGCAGACTATTGCTCGCTGGATCTGTAGCACGATTCAGCTTGTACATTCTGCGGCTGGACTGCCGCATCCTAAATTAGTAAAAGCCCATTCCACGAGGAAGGTGGGCTCTTCTTGGTCGGCTGCCCGAGGGGTCTCGGCTTTACAACTTTGCCGAGCTGCTACTTGGGCGGGTTCAAACACTTTTGAAAAATTCTACAAGTTTGATACCCTGGCTGAGGAGGACCTTGAGTTTGCTCATTCGGTGCTGCAGAGTCATCCGCACTCTCCCGCCCGTTTGGGAGCTTTGGTATAATCCCCATGGTCCTTACGGAGTACCCAGCATCCACTAGGACGTCAGAGAAAATAAGAATTTACTCACTGGTAATTCTATTTCTCGTAGTCCGTAGTGGATACTGGGAGCCCGTCCCAAGTGCGGACTCTCTGCAATACATGTATATAGTTATTGCTTAACTAAAGGGTTATTGTATAAGCCATCTGTTGAGAGAGGCTCAGTTATTGTTCATACTGTTAACTGGGTATAGTTATCACGAGTTGTATGGTGTGATTGGTGTGGCTGGTATGAGTCTTACCCTGGATTCAAAATCCTTTCCTAGTAATGTCAGCTCTTCCGGGCACAGTTTCCCTAACTGAGGTCTGGAGGAGGGGCATAGGGGGAGGAGCCAGTGCACACCAGATATAGTACCTGATCTTTCTTTTAAGAGTGCCCAGTCTCCTGCGGAGCCCGTCTATACCCCATGGTCCTTACGGAGTACCCAGCATCCACTACGGACTACGAGAAATAGAATTACCAGTGAGTAAATTCTTATTTTATGAGTATATACTCAGTTACTGTACCTGTGTTTGATAAATAAGTTTAGCTACAGGAAGAAAAATACCTACCAAGACTAATGTGATAAGGCTCATGCAGTACAGCGGATAGCTCATAAAAAGTGAAAGCTCCTTGATATACCAACATTATAAATTATAAATAGCTATATTATATTTTATTGACTGGTATAAACCCTATAGTTGTGTAACAATTAGTGATGAGCGGGTTCGGTTCCTCGGAATCCGAACCCCCCCGAACTTCACCCATTTTACTGCTTTATTGTGGGGACTGGGGACCAGCAGTATTATATAGGAGGAGTACAGTGCAGAGTTTTGCTGACCAGTGACCACCAGTATTATACGTTCTCTGCCTGAAAAACGCTCCATATCTGTGCTCAGTGTGCTGCATATATCTGTGCTCACACTGCTTTATTGTGGGGACTGGGGGCCAGCAGTATTATATAGGAGGAGTACAGTGCAGAGTTTTGCTGACCAGTGACCACCAGTATTATACGTTCTCTGCCTGAAAAACGCTCCATATCTGTGCTCAGTGTGCTGCATATATCTGTGCTCACACTGCTTTATTGTGGGGACTGGGGACCAGCAGTATTATATAGGAGAAGTACAGTGCAGAGTTTTGCTGACCAGTGACCACCAGTATTATACGTTCTCTGCCTGAAAAACGCTCCATATCTGTGCTGCATTGTAGTATATAGTAGGAGTACAGTGCATAATTTAGCTGACTACCAGTATATAATATATAGGAGTACGGTACAGAAGGCCACTGCTCTACCTACCTCTGTGTCGTCAAGTATACTATCCATCCATACCAGTGGTGCATTTCAGTTTTGCACAGTTTGCTGACCACCAGTATATAATATACAGCAGTACGGTACGGTAGGCCACTGCTCTACCTACCTCTGTGTCGTCAAGTATACTATCCATCCATACCTGTGGTGCATTTCAGTTTTGCACAGTTTGCTGACCACCAGTATATAATAAATAGCAGTACGGTACAGTAGGCCACGGCTCTACCTACCTCTGTGTTGTCAAGTATACTATCCATCCATACCTGTGGTGCATTTCAGTTTTGCACAGTATATATAGTAGTAGGCCATTGCTATTGATACTTGCATATAATTCCACACATTAAAAAATGGAGAACAAAAATGTGGAGGGTAAAATAGGGAAAGATCAAGATCCACTTCCACCTCGTGCTGAAGCTGCTGCCATTAGTCATGGCCGAGACGATGAAATGCCATCAACGTCGTCTGCCAAGGCCGATGTCCAATGTCATAGTAGAGAGCATGTAAAATCAAAACACTAAAGTTCAGTAAAATGACCCAAAAATCAAATTAAAAGCGTCTGAGGAGAAGCGTAAACTTGCCAATATGCCATTTACGACACGGAGTGGCAAGGAACGGCTGAGGCCCTGGCCTATGTTCATGGCTAGTGGTTCAGCTTCACATGAGGATGGAAGCACTCATCCTCTCGCTAGAAAACTGCAGTGCCACTCCTAGATGGGCCAGGTGTTTGTGTCGGCCACTTGGGTCGCTTAGCTTAGTCACACAGTTACCTCATTGCGCCTCTCTTTTTCTTTGCATCATGTGCTGTTTGGGGACTATTTTTTTGAAGTGCCATCCTGTCTGACACTGCAGTGCCACTCCTAGATGGGCCAAGTGTTTGTGTCGGCCACTTGGGTCGCTTAGCTTAGTCACACAGTTACCTCATTGCGCCTCTTTTTTTCTTTGCATCATGTGGTGTTTGGGGACTATTTTTTTGAAGTGCCATCCTGTCTGACACTGCAGTGCCACTCCTAGATGGGCCAGGTGTTTGTGTCGGCCACTTGGGTCGCTTAGCTTAGTCACACAGCTACCTCATTGCGCCTCTTTTTTTCTTTGCATCATGTGCTGTTTGGGGACTATTTTTTTGAAGTGCCACCCTGTCTGACACTGCAGTGCCACTCCTAGATGGGCCAAGTGTTTGTGTCGGCCACTTGGGTCACTTAGCTTAGTCACACAGTTACCTCATTGCGCCTCTTTTTTTCTTTGCATCATGTGCTGTTTGGGGACTATTTTTTTGAAGTGACATCCTGTCTAACACTGCAGTGCCACTCCTAGATGGGCCAGGTGTTTGTGTCGGCCACTTGGGTCGCTTTGCTTAGTCATCCAGCGACCTCGGTGCAAATTTTAGGGCTAAAAATAATATTGTGAGGTGTGAGGTGTTCAGAATAGACTGGAAATGAGTGGAAATTATGGTTATTGAGGTTAATAATACTATGGGAACAAAATGACCCCCAAATTATATGATTTAAGCTGTTTTTGAGGGTTTTTTTGTAAAAAAATACCGAATCCAAAACACACCCGAATCCGCCAAAAAAATTTCAGGGAGGTTTTGCTAAAACGCGTCCGAATCCAAAACACGGCCGCGGAACCGAATCCAAAACCAAAACACAAAACCCGAAAAATGTCCGGTGCACATCACTAGTAACAATAAGGGTTAAATTATTATCACAAGGAGGAGAAAGACAATTTACACCGTTGTGTTATATACTGAACTCCAAGGACATGGAAATTGTAATTGTATACATATGTATACTCAGGGGAGACGAAACTGAGTATACAGTTGAGTAGAGTTGAACTATACAAGATTAGCATTCTGTCAATATTTCCTTTTAATAAGAGGCCACCAAGAAAGACACTAGAGAGGAAAGTTAAAGGGAATACTTATATTTACTACTGCAGTGAAAATATAGATGAGACTAAATTAGCCATAAAAGGAAAGACTCTATGGAAAATTAACTCTTCAAGTGGGACACAGTATCTATTTCAAGTAACTGTTAATAATTCAACAACTGGTACTATCCTCAACACCAGTTATTTAGCAACATGCAGGCTGATGGATACAAAGTAGTGTAACTTTCATCTTAGCACAGTGAACTGTAACTTCTTTTGGAATACACTGTTGAACAGGATATCGTATTACATAGTTACAAATCAAAGCAGGATTTGCTAGTATTGGCCTTAGACTCAGAAGAGGAACTTTCATTCACTTATAAATTTGGAATTTAACAAGACGCTATTGCTTTTCACTGTATGGGCCCCACCTTGCCCATTTTCAGGTTTATGAGTACCCGGGTCACTCACATTTGTACCCCTTTCAGACAGAGAAAAGAACCCGGTAATTTCCCGGCTCCTGAAGGGTCGACCCGGGATTTTTTTCTATCTGAAAGGGTCAACAGAGTACTGAGTTTCCGGGAATTCGACCCAGGAATTTACCTGGGTTTTTCCCGGCTCTTACATGGGTTGCCGGCTGTCTTAAAGGGTCCGACCTGGTATTTTAGAAACGGGTCGAGGCTGACAGCGCTTATTGTCTGAGCTGGAGGGGCACTTGCGATTGGCTGAGCAGCAGGGTCTCTCTGATTGGCTGAGCGGGCGTGGCACTGGCGTCTGAGGTCATCCTTATGCTGCAGGGGAGACGGAGGGAGACAGCATGGCACATTGGAAGGAGGAGGAGATCAGGGAGCTGCTTTCTGTTAGATGGGAGGAGGAGATCCGGAAGCAGATCACTGGGACAGTGAAGGGTGCCACAGTGTACACCAACATTGCCAAGATACTTACCTCAAAGGGCATTGGGGGTCATTCTGAGGTGTTCGCTAGCTGCTTTCGGTCACAGCACAGCGATTAGGTAAAAAAGCGGCACTCCTGCGCATGCGTATGTGGCACAATGTGCACGCATGATGTACTTTCACATCAGCCGATGCAGTTTCACACAAGGTCTAGTGACACTTTTCAGTCGCACTGCTGGCCGCAGAGTGATTGACAGGAAGTGGGTGTTTCTGGGAGGTAACTGACCGTTTTCGGGGAGTGTGTGTAAAAACGCAGGCGTGTCAGATACAAACGCAGGCGTGCCTGGAGAAATGCAGGCGTGGCTGGCCGAACGCTGGGCGTGTTCATGACGTCAAAACAGGAACTAAATAGTCTGAAGTGATCGCAAGCTACGAGTAGGTCTGGAGCTGCTCAGAAACGACACAATCTTTTTTGCAGCTGTGCTGCGATCCTTTCATTCGCACTTCTGCTAAGCTAAGATACACTCCTAGAGGGCGGCGGCTTAGCATTTGCACGGCTGCTAAAAGCAGCTAGCGAGCAAACAACTCGGAATGAGGGCCATTGTGCGGACACAGCAGCAGGAAGTGAATAAATTGAAAGCTCTCAGAAAATATTACAACAAAGTTCACGACCACAACAGGAGGAAAAGTGGTGCTGCTAGAATGGCGTGGCTTTACTACGATCAGTGCAAGGAAGTATTTGGCAATTCTGCACTGGTTAATCCAATTGCCAATTCATCGTCCAGTTGTGCGTCCTCACGAAACCCTACCCCAGAGAACAGCCAATCCATCCCACTGACGCCACCAATGCTGTATGATGACATCACTGAGATCAGTGACACCGATCCGATCGCTGTCGTGGGGACCCAGTCACCAATACTATCGAGGTTGATACCAGTGGAATCAGCATGGTGACTCCGGCTGGGACACCGACTTCTGCGCAGACTGAAGCATCAAAGTTGCGGAGAAACAGTAAGTTGTTTTTGTTTTATTTTACACACACTTAAGATTTTTCTTATATTTAAAATCCAGTATATAGTATGGGCCGTATTCCACAATGATGTTGTTTGCATTTGTTATTATTTTTGAATGCTGTGTTACACATTCAATTCCTGTCTGTTTCTGTATTTCAACAATATTAGAAGGCCACATTACCTATTGCACCATTTAAGACTAATAATGACTGCTAACGACATCATAGGCCATACCTGAACGCTAATAGAACGAAGAAAAGAGACATCGTGCATAGCATGCAGTGTTTGTACAATTGCGCACTTCCATAAGTCACACATGATATCTTTCTCATTACCAATACTAAAAAATGTAATGTTGCAGTGTGAACATACCTCCCAACTTTGGCCGCCTTGAAAGAGGGACACACGCGCGGCTTCGCCGCGCGCGCTCCCGAAAAGGGCGTGACCTATGAAAAGGGGGCGTGGCTTCGCGGGAAGACCCGCGACCGTGAGCCACGCCCCCAATTTCGTCACTGAGGGGGCATGCCCAGCGCTCCGTGAGCCGCTGGCATGCCCCCTCTCCCTCTGTCTACAATGAATAGACGCTGTGCGCACGCGCACAGCGTCTATTCACCGCTGCTCTGCTAAGCAGGGCAGCGAGAGACTGAGCCTCCCAACTGCTCCCCCCCCACCGCGGGACACTACGGCCCGCGGGTGGGACAGCGGGACAGACCCCAAAAAATGGGACTGTCCCGCGAAAATCGGGACAGTTGGGAGGTATGGTCTGAAGCTAGTGTGCATGAGGAAGAAGGCCTCAAGCACATATATGCTGACATCACTGCTATTTTAAAAATGGTGTTTTCCGTTCATTTCTAGTCTTTGACGTACCAGAATAGAAGAAAAAAACTTCAAAGATGGCGCAAGCTATTCGCGTTATGACAAGAATCCTAGTCAATCAACTGCGAGAATCCAATGCAGAAATGCAGGCACAGGAGGATGCCTGACTACAACTAGAAAGAGTTACAAAATTAATTTCACACACAACTTGTGGGTATGCATGAATGCATTTCTAGGGAGAACAGAGAGGCTCAAATGTCCTTTCTTAACGGTCTGGTGTCTAGATTATACAATCCGCAACCTCCACACCCTTATCCAGTGTATACTCCTACTCAATATTCTGAGGGCAATTTTGCAAACTACCAGCATCATAGCAGAGGCATGCAGTTTATGGCAACAAACCAATCAAATCAACGTACTGCTACTCCACATAATATTCCAGAGGGCACAGTGAATACTACCAACTATGGCGCAGTGCATAGTTATCTAGATGGCACAGCAAATAATTTATCACACGACCCAGCGCGTAGCAGTCCACATGTCAATAAGCAGACCAGGCTGAAGTTACAATGCATAGCAGTCCACATGAAAGAGTGCATCATAGTCCAGATGGCACAGGGCATAATACTACACATGGCACTGTGTATACTTATCCAGATGCCACAGTGAATAATACTCCACATGGCACTGACAATAGTTATCCAGACGTCACAACTCTCACCCGTCCACTGGGCAGCACTTCGTACAGACAGTTGTAAATATTGTCAAGTGTCCGGCCCATAGCTGGCTATTACCTCAGCCACTTCTTTAGATGGGGGTGTACGTTTAGCCAAATGTACAAGCATTATGCCCTCTATTTATGTGCCTACAGTGGCAAATAATCTATTTTCTCTGACGTCCTAGTGGATGCTGGGTACTCCGTCAGGACCATGGGGAATAGACGGGCTCCACAGGAGACTGGGCACTCTAAAAGAAAGATTAGGTACTATCTGGTGTGCACTAGCTCCTCCCTCTATGCCCCTCCTCCAGACCTTAGTTAGAATCTGTGCCCGGCTTGAGCTGGTTGCACACTAGGGGCTCTCCTGAGCTTCTAGTAAAGAAAGTATTTGTTAGGTTTTTTATTTTCAGTGAGATCTGCTGGCAACAGACTCACTGCTACGAGGGACTGAGGGGAGAGAAGCAAACCTACCTGCTTGCAGCTAGCTTGGGCTTCTAAGGCTACTGGACACCATTAGCTCCAGAGGGATCGAACACTGGGCCCATCCACGATCGTCCGGTCCCGGAGCCGCGCCGCCGTCCCCCTTGCAGAGCCAGAAGCAAGAAGTACATCCTGAAAATCGGTGGCTGAAGACTTCGGTCTTCATTAAGGTAGCGCACAGCACTGCAGCTGTGCGCCATTGCTCCCTATGCACACCACACACTCCGGTCACTGTTGGGTGCAGGGCGCTGGGGGGGGGGTGGCGCCCTGGGCTGCAATTAGAGTACCTTCTATGACAAAAAGCACATATATATATAGTCCAATAAACTATATATGTGCAAAATCCCCCGCCATAATATATATATAAGAGCGGGAGAAGTCCGCCGAGAAGGGGGCGGGGCTATCTCCCTCAGCACACTGGCGCCATTTCCTCTTCACAGCTCCGCTGGAAGACAGCTCCCCAGGCTCTACCCTGCAGTTTCCAGGCTCAAAGGGTAAAAAAGAGAGGGGGGGCACTGAATTTAGGCGCAAATTGTGTATGTAAAGCAGCTATAGGGAAAACTCACTTTGTGTTAGTGTACATCCCTGATTATATAGCGCTGTGGTGTGTGCTGGCATACTCTCTCTCTGTCTCCCCAAAGGACTTTGTGGGGTCCTGTCCTCAGTCAGAGCATTCCCTGTGTGTGTGTGCGGTGTGTCGGTACGGCTGTGTCGACATGTTTGATGAGGACGCTTACGTGGAGGCGGAGCAGGTGCCGATAAGTGTGATGTCGCCCCCTGGGGGGCCGACACCTGAGTGGATGGATATGTGGAAGGTATTAACCGACAGTGTCAACTCCTTACATAAAAGGTTCGATGACGCAGCTTTGGGACAGCCGGCATCTCAGCCAGCGCCTGCCCAGGCATCTCAGAGGCCATCAGGGGCTCAAAAACGCCCGCTACCTCAGATGGCTGACACAGATGTCGACACGGAGTCTGACTCCAGTGTCGACGAGGATGAGACAAATATACAATCCACTAGGGCCATCCGATGTATGATTACGGCAATGAAAAATGTGTTGCACATTTCTGACATTAACCCGGTTACCACAAAAATGGGTATTATGTTTGGGGAGAAAAAGCAGCCAGTGACTTTTCCCCCATCTGATGAGTTAAACGAATTGTGTGAAGAAGCGTGGGGTTCCCCAGATAATAAACTAGTAATTTCCAAGCGGTTACTAATGGCGTACCCTTTCCCGCCAACGGATAGGTTACGCTTGGAGACATCCCCTAAGGTGGACAAAGCGCTCACACGCTTATCAAAAAAGGTGGCACTGCCGTCTCAGGATACGGCCGCCTTAAAGGAGCCTGCAGATAGAAAGCAGGAGGCTATCCTGAAGTCTGTGTTTACACACTCAGGTACTATACTGAGACCAGCTATTGCTTCAGCATGGATGTGTAGTGCTGCAGCAGCATGGTCTGATTCCCTGTCAGATAACATTGATTCCCTTGACAGGGATACTATTTTGCTAACTATAGAGCATATTAAAGACGTAGTCTTATATATGAGAGATGCACAGAGGGACATTTGCCGGTTGGCATCTAGAATTAATGCAATGTCCATTTCTGCCAGGAGAGTATTATGGACTCGGCAGTGGACATGTGATGCTGATTCTAAAAGGCACATGGAAGTTTTGCCTTATAAGGGTGAGGAATTGTTTGGGGACGGTCTCTCGGACCTCGTGTCCACAGCAACAGCTGGGAAGTCGACTTTTTTACCTCAGGTCCCCTCACAGCCTAAGAAAGCACCGTATTATCAAGTACAGTCCTTTCGGCCTAAGAAAGGCAAGCGGGTCAGAGGCGCGTCCTTTCTGCCCAGAGTCAGGGGTAGAGGGAAAAAGCTGCACCAGACAGCCAGTTCCCAGGAACAAATATCCTCCCCTGCTTCCACTAAGTCCACCGCATGACGCTGGGGCTCCATAGGTGGAGCCAGGTGCGGTGGGGGCCCGTCTCCGGAACTTCAGCGACCAGTGGGTTCGCTCACAGGTGGATCTCTGGGTTCTACAGGTATCTCAGGGATACAAGCTGGAGTTCGAGACATCTCCCCCTCGCCGTTACCTCAAATCAGCCTTGCCTGCTACTCCCAAGGAAAGGGAGGTAGTACTGGCGGCAATTCACAAGCTGTACCTCCAGCAGGTGATAATCAAAGTTCCTCTCCTTCAACAGGGACGAGGTTACTATTCCACAATGTTTGTGATACCGAAACCAGACGGTTCGGTGAGACCCATTCTAAATTTGAAATCCTTGAACACTTATATAAGGAAGTTCAAGTTCAAAATAGAATCGCTCAGGGCGGTTATTGCAAGCCTGGAAGAGGGGGATATTATGGTGTCACTGGACATCATGGATGCTTACCTACATGTCCCCATTTACCCACCTCACCAGGAGTACCTCAAGGTTGTGGTACAGAACTGCCATTACCAATTCCAGACGTTGCCGTTTGGTCTGTCCACGGCACCGAGGGTGTGTTCCAAGGTAATGGCCAAAATGATGATACTCATTCGAAAGAAGGGAGTTATAATTATCCCGTACTTGGACGATCTCCTTATAAAGGCGAGGTCCAAGGAGCAGTCGTTGATCGGAGTAGCACTATCTCAGGAAGTGCTACCACAGCACGGCTGGATTCTGAATATCCCAAAGTCGCAGCTGGTTCCTACGACGCGTCTGCTGATATTGGGCATGTTTCTGGACACAGAACAGTAGAAGGTGTTTCTCCCGGAGGAGAAGGCCAAGGAGTTGTCATCTCTGGTCAGAGACCTCCTGCAACCAAAACAGGTGTCGGTGCATCATTGCACGCGAATCCTGGAAAAGATGGTAGCTTCTTTCGAAGCAATTCCCTTCGGCAGGTTCCATGCAAGGAACTTTCAGTGGGACCTGTTAGACAAGTGAGGATCGCATCTTCAGATGCATCGGCTGATCACCCTGTCCCCGAGGGCCAGGGTGTCTCTGCTGTGGTGGCTGCAGAGTGCTCATCTTCTCGAGGGCCGCAGATTCGGCATTCAGGACTGGGTCCTGGTGACCAAGGATGCAAGCCTCCGAGGTTGGGGAGTAGTCACTCAGGGAAGAAACTTCCAAGGATAATGGTCGAGTCAGGAGACTTCCCTACACATAAATATTCTGGACCTAAGGGCCATTTACAAGGCCCTAAGGCAAGCAGAACCCCTGCTTCAAAACCAGCCGGTGCTGATTCAGTCAGACAACATCACGGCTGTCGCCCATGTAAACCGACAAGGCGGCACAAGAAGCAGGATGGCATTGGCAGAAGCCACAAGGATTCTCCGATGGGCGGAGTATCACGTGCTAACATTGTCAGCAGTGTTCATTCCGGGTGTGGAAAACTAAGAAGCAGACTTCCTCAGCAGGCACGACCTCCACCCAGGAGAGTGGGGACTTCATCCAGAAGTCTTCACGCAGATTGTGAACCATTGGGAATGGCCACAGGTGGACATGATGGCGTCCCGCCTCAACAAAAAGCTAAAAAAGTATTGCGCCAGGTCAAGAGACCCTCAGGCGATAGCTGTGGACGCACTAGTGACACCGTGGGTGTACCAGTCGGTTTATGTGTTCCCTCCTCTTCCTCTCATACCCAAGGTACTGAGGATAGTAAGTAAGAGAGGAGTAAGAACTATACTCGTAGTTCCGGATTGGCCAAGAAGAACTTGGTACCCAGAACTACAAGTAATGATCTCGGAGGACCCATGGCCTCTGTCTGTCAGACAGGACCTGTTACTGCAGGGGCCCTGTCTGTTCCAAGACTTACCGCGGCTGCGTTGGAACGCTTGGCGGTTGAACGCCGTCCTAACGGAAAAGGGCGTTCCAGATGAAGTGATTCCTAAGCTGTTAAAGGCTAGGAAAGACGCTGCCTGAAGTTCAGATGTTGTTAAGGGAGTGCTGCATATTCAGCCCCCTTTTGTGCCTCCAGTGGCACCTTGGGATCTCAACGTAGTGTTGGATTTCCTATAATCATATTGTTTTGAGCCACTTCAGAACGTGGAGTTGAAGTATCTCACGTGGAAAGTGGTCATATATATATATATATATATATATATATATATTTGGCCTTGGCTTCGGCTAGGCGTGTGTCAGAATTGGCGGCTTTGTCATGTGAAAGCCCTTATCTGATCTTCCATAGGGACAGGGCAGAATTGAGGATTCGTCCCCAATTTCTCCCTAAAGTGGTATCAGCGTTTCATTTAACCAACCTATTGTGGTGCCTGCGGCTACTCGGGACTTGGAGGCCTCCAAGTTGCTGGATGTAGTCCGGGCCCTGAAAATCTATGTTTCCAGGACGGCTAGAGTCAGAAATACTGACTCGCTGTTTATCCTGCATGCACCCAACAAGCTGGGTGCTCCTGCTTCTAAGCAGACTATTGCTCGCTGGATCTGTAGCACGATTCACCTTGCACATTCTGCGGCTGGACTGCCGCATCCTAAATCAGTAAAAGCCCATTCCACGAGGAAGGGGGCTCTTCTTGGGCGGCTGCCCAAGGGGTCTCGGCATTACAACTTTGCCGAGCTGCTACCTGGTCGGGGTCAAACACGTTTGCAAAATTCTACAAGTTTGATACCCTGGCTGAGGAGGACCTTGAGTTTGCTCATGCAGTGCTGCAGAGTCATCCGCACTCTCCCGCCTGTTTGGGAGCTTTGGTATAATCCCCATGGTCCTTACGGAGTTCCCAGCATCCACTAGGACGTCAGAGAAAATAAGAATTTACTCACCGGTAATTCTATTTCTCGTAGTCCGTAGTGGATGCTGGGAGCCCGTCCCAAGTGCGGATTTTCTGCAATACTTGTATATAGTTATTGCTTAACTAAAGGGTTATTGTTATAAGCCATCTGTTCAGTGAGGCTCAGTTGTTATTCATACTGTTTACTGGGTATAGTTATCACGAGTTGTACGGTGTGATTGGTGTGGCTGGTATGAGTCTTACCCTGGATTCCAAATCCTTTCCTTGTAGTGTCAGCTCTTCCGGGCACAGTTTCCCTAACTGAGGTCTGGAGGAGGGGCATAGAGGGAGGAGCCAGTGCACACCAGATAGTACCTAATCTTTCTTTTAGAGTGCCCAGTCTCCTGCGGAGCCCGTCTATTCCCCATGGTCCTTACGGAGTACCCAGCATCCACTACGGACTACGAGAAATAGAATTACCGGTGTGTAAATTCTTATTTTCTTCTTCTTCAATGTTTTTGCAAATATTCATGTGTATTCAGCACTTTACAGGCCTGTCAAGTGTCCGGCCCATAGCTGCCCATTACCTCAGCCACTTCTTTAGATGGGGGTGTACGTTTAGCAAAATGTACAAGCATTATGCCCTCTATTTATGTGCCTACAGTGGCAAATACTCTTTTTTTTATTCTTATTTAATGTTTTTGAGAATGATGTTTATGTGTATTCAGCACTTTTCAGCAGTTTAAACTGCAAATAAGTTATAATTAAACTCATACATGTGAGGTAACATGTACAGAACTTTACTGAAACAGTAAAACCATAACTTTTAAAGAACAAAAAATAAAACCAAAAATGTTTTGCAACATATCCCTTGTGTCCTCTACTGTGTCATATTACTTAAGTTAGCAGTGAGGGTGTTGCATATCTCCTCTGCACTGCTACTACTTATCTCCCCCTCGTAGGCTGCTTCTGCTGCTTCTACCGGAGTATCACACAGTTCTGTGTCCACAACATTCCACTCCTGCAAAAAGTGTTCCTTCTGTATCTCGCAAAAGTTGTGCAAGATACAGCAAGCAGCAACCACATCCGGCACCAGGGTGATGTCAATGTCATTGCGCTTTAGTAGACACCGTCAGCGCCCCTTCATTCTCCCAAAGGCGTTCTCCACCACCATCCTGGCCGAGCTGAGAGTGTGTGTGAAATGCTCCTGATCCGGAGAGAGTGGCAGATGCTGTGTGAAGCCCTTGATGAGCCATCGCCTCAAAGGGTATGCCGCATCTCCAATAAGATGCACCGGGATCTCCACCCCACCAACAAAATTTTGATTTCTGTAATGGGAAATAAAAATTAATATATAGTATAGGTGGCATACATAATATTCAGGAAAATACAAGGAATAATTATGAATACCAACAATCTAATCCTGACATGGGTGAGATAAGTATCCTAAACCCTCCCACCCCTCCCCTAACGACTAACCCTCCCTTTCCCTGTCTGCCACAGTTGCAGTAATATTACCCATATATACCCACATACCATAAATATTACCCATCAAAAGAGAAATATTTACCTCTCTAGGCAACAACCAGCCATGTTGGTTCTCCTCTGCAATCTGGAACTATTCCAAGTTGCCAAGTACCCGGGAGTCGTGAGCACGACCCGGCAATAAAATGAAGACATCTGTGAAACTGAATAGTATATATATTAGCTGTGTTTAACAATACACATCATGGGCCCAGCATATGAATCAAATTAAAACACCATACTACTTACCAATACTTATGGTCCACTACAGCCTGCAGGATGATGGAGTGCCAGCCTTTTCGGTTGTAGTAATCGGCTGGGTTGTCTCTAGGGGCAATAATGGGTATGTGGGTCCCATCTATGGCTCCAGCACACTGGGGATATTTACGTTTCTGGAAACCTTTGATGGTATCATCCAGCCGGGCACCTTGCGGTAAGGAGATGAAGCAGTGGTAAAGGGTATCCAGCAATGCCTGGGTCTCTTCCCGCACTAGCACACACACCGTCGATATGCCAACACCGAACAAGCAGGCGATGGTGCGGTATTCCCCCGGGTTGCATACCACCACAACACAATCGCCAGTCTCCTGCATGAATCGATGGTCTTGCAGTAGTTTGTATTTCCCCTGGTGAGTGTTGGAGTGAGAAGTTCCAGCAGGTAGTAGAAGGTATCACGTGACATCCGAAAGTGTGCCATCCACACCTCTGGCTGATAAGCTTCCACGGTCGCCCAGAAAGCTTGTCCATGCCTGCGGTCCCTGGCCCACAACGAATGATTACTTGAGCTGGTAAACCTCAGGGTAGATGTAATGCTGCCCAAAATCAGGGCTCTCCTCCTGTGCAAATACCGGCGTTGAGTATTAGCCCTCTCCGACAGAAATTGCTCCCTTCTCCTCTTGGCATAAGACTATGCTAGCAGCTGCATCAGGCTCTCATTTGCTGTGTGGAAAAGCAAAAAACAGCAAGAAGCCAGGAACTCCGGGCTACTCAGCAGTAACTCGTCTGCCATGGCTAATGCAATGCTGTGATCAGTCACCACCCACTTTCATGACCTCATCTCTTTGTGCCATAAAAACAGTCCATTTTTTATGACACTCAAGTCTATTGCAGGGCTGACACGGGTTCTGTCTGAAAGGGGTCGACCCGGTAATTTTCCGGGTTTTTTGTGCTGTGTGAAAAGGGGTAACACAATCCTGTGAAAAATCCGGGGTTTTGAGATTTTTTTGTCTGAAAGTGGTATAAATAAGGTCAATAATATGTTTGTACTGCATGCAATATCTATATGTATAGGTATTTGGGAATTTATAGAATGCTAAGAATTGTCAAATGTATACTCAAGTTAAATTACATGTGAAGAAGCTGAGTAAAGTATATATATTAAAACTATGTACCAACTATCTGACTCGCTGGAAGCTGTTTTGTGATATCTGCAAAAGAAGAACAGGTATATTAGTAATGGCCCTCAATCCGAGATGTTCGCTCGTTAGCCGCTTTTCGCAGCAGTGCACACATTAAGCCGCCGCCCTCTGGGAGTGAATCTTAGTTTAGCAGAATTGCGAACGAAGTATTCGCAATATTGCGAAAAGATTTTTCTGTGCAGTTTCTGAGTAGCTCGAGACTTACTCTTCCAGTGCGATCAGTTCAGTGCTTGTCGTTCCTGGTTTGACGTTACAAACACACCCAGCGTTCGCCCAGACACTCCCCTGTTTCTCCAGCCACTCCCGCGTTTTTCTCAGAAACGGCAGCGTTTTTTCACACACTCCCATAAAACGGCCAGTTTCCGCCCAGAAACACCCACTTCCTGTCAATCACACGCCGATCACCAGAACGAAGAAAAAACCTTGTAATGCCGTGAGTAAAATACAAAACTTCTTAGCAAATTTACTTGGCGCAGCCGCAGTGCGAACATTGCGCATGCGCAGTTAGCGGAAATTTGCTGCGATGCAAAGAAAATTAACGAGCGAACAACTCGGAATGAGGGCCAATATACACATGTAATTACATCTGTACCTATAAGTTGTCATTAGTTAATAACACAATACATTGGGCTACCCAAGCAGCACAATTGAACTAACAGTAGCTTGGGTGGAAGAACATTTATTAGATACCCATTCACTAGAAGTAGGGAGGGTTACACAGTAGATGTATTATGCTATTCCGATCGTCACACAGTTGAGCATTTATCAGTGGGTTGCGCATGTATCATTGTTGTAATGCACAAGAGAAGCAATGAATTCTGATCTGCAGCAGTATTATGATAATATACTCACCTTAGTAAGTCTTATTAGAAGCATTGTGGTTGCTTAACACCACAGTTCATTATCAGTCATGTTAAATATTTTACTCATTGTGATGCCTGGAGAATAAAGCAGACACAGCAATGCACACTATATAATTATTGTGCCAATTTGCCAATAATCGGAAGAACAACCAAAGCTATTGTAAAGTGAGGATAATTCAGACCTGATTACTGCTGTGCAGCGATCAGGTCTGAAGTGTGCATGCGCCGGCGCCGCAGTGCACCGGCGCATGTCAGACAGCCGACGGCTGTCGTAGCCCAGCGATCGCCTCTACCTGATTGACAGGTAGAGGCGGTCGCTGGGCGGGAGGGGGCGGGCCAGTAGCATTTAGCCACCATTTAGGGGGCGTGGTCTGGGCAATGCAGGCCTGCCCAGACCGTTGTGGGGGCGGGCTGTGGTGGCTGCATGATGTCACCGGCAGCCGCTACGACCCGGGCAGCGACGAGTAGCTCCCTGCCAGCATGCAGGAGCTGCGCTGGCTGGGAGCTACTCATGAAGTACAAAAGCATCGTCGCTGTGCGATGCTTTTGTACTTATACGACGGAGCAGGGACTGACATGCGGGGCAGGCTAGCCCTGTGCTGGGCATCCACACGCATGTCAGTGTGCCTGATCGTAGCAACTCTGAATCACCCCCAGTGTGTACGAACGATCATTTCAATTATATTTCTGAAAAATCTTGCCCGCACACACGAACAATCGATTTTCCGATCTGTCGTTCCAAAACAAAAATCTCGGCCACAATCACCCGATGTCTAGCAGTGTGTGTGCATTCTCAATAATCTGCCCATATTTCTTTTGTTTACCTGTCACTATATTATCCTCCATGTGGGCGGACATATGCAACTGGTGTGATGTGGCAGAAAATTGGTAACTTTAAAAAATATATCTTTTAGTGTGTAGCTGATAATGGTGCCTACAATTTCCCGAAAAATCGGCCGATTGTCGGGCCGACCAAAAAATATCTGACAGTGTGTACCTAGATTACGTGACAAACGCTGAGAAATGACTTCTGACAATTTGCTACTGTAGATGGCGGAAGGAGAATTTTCTTGAACGTTGAGATCCATGTAAGTCTTTTGCCAATTTTGCAGTGCTTGATTACTCCTAAATTACATTTTGGAGCAATATGAATTGGAAATGCACATACAGTATTATATTACCTATGTACCTTATCAATATTTTTTTTATTCAGCTTACTGAGAAATATGGTGACATATTTACTGTCTACCTGGGGTCCCGTCCAGTCGTGGTGGTCACCGGATACAAGTTAGTAAGACAAATCTATTTGGACAATGGAGATGATTACTTAAATCGGGGGGACATGCCAATTTTTGAAACTTTCTACAAACATCATGGTAATTATTCTTTCTTCTTCTATATGCCTTTTTTTTTTTACCATGGTGCAGTTTATTTTATGAAGGAATATTCTATTTACATTTACTATGAGCCACCACTTAGTTACTTAGTTTTGTAATTTCTCAAATTATATGTTATGGACACACTGGGGTCATTCAGATATGGACAGGGCCGGACTGTGAAAAAAAATAGGCCTTGGCATTTTTGAAGCACACAGGCCCACCTCGGTGACTTCTCCCCTTACTATTCCTGACTCCACCTACTTCTTAGTCTATGCTCTTACAAATATAATTAATATTATAACACATACAAGTGTACATCATTCTCTATTAAAATATACACAACCAGTGGTTGAAGTGGAAATTTTGAAGTGGGGGTATGGAAAAGTGAAGGTTGTAACTAAGTGCGCGCCAAAGGCACGTGCGCTCTGGAAAAGGGGCATGGCCACTCAAAAGGGGGCATGTCCTTCAGTGTAGTTTACTACACCATATACCCCTTATACACATTATGCACCACAATAGTAGGACCACTTATACTATCTAGTACTGGTGCCTCTTTCACAGTATTCAACACAGTATGAGGCAAAATTCACATTATACCACACGGTATGAGTCGGAAATTCACATTATATCACACAGAATGAGCCGAAATTCACATTATAGCACACGGTATGAGCCAAAATTCACATTATAGCACACACAATGAGCCGAAATTCACATTATAGCACACAGAATGAGCCGAAATTCACATTATAGCACACAGAATGAACCAAAATTCACATTATAGCACCTGGTATGAGCCAAAATTCACATTATAGCACACACAATGAGCCGAAATTCACATTATAGCACACAGAATGAGCCGAACTTCACATTATAGCACACAGAATGAACCAAAATTCCCATTATAGCACACTATTATGGGGAGCAACTAAACACTTTTCTAAAGCACAGATATGTTAGTTTGGTCCTGAGACCTTACAAATACCCCCAATACAGATCACTCAGGAAGCCTATCACATACCTCCCAACATGACCCTTTCCAGGAGGGACAGAATGCTCTGCTCCTGGGCTTCCCTCTTAATTTGTGATTGCCAACCCCTGTGCTGAAACACCCTTCTTATCCATTAACCTTTTTAACACAGGTGTCGGCAATCATAAATTAAGAGGAAAGTCCAGGAGCAGAGCATTGTGTCCCTCCTGGTGAGGTCATGTTGGGAGGTATGCCACCAGCCCAAAGCGTGGTGAGCGCAGCAAGCCCGTGAGGGGACTCACTGCTGGGATTCAGGATGGAGGCCGTATTCTGACAAGAGGCACCCTGTCTACCAGCATTAAGTATGTATTCCAAAATCACTCTGCTGTCATTCAAATCAAATCTCCCAACAATTACATTTAAGAAGTGACATATTATGAGAAGTTCTAGCATAATATATATTGTTCACTTCATATAGCAGAAATGTGGTTTGCAGTTGATAGTACTAATTATGCAATTCCTTAAAAAAACACAAGTGACATAATCAAACAGCAAAGGGCATCAAAACGATAAAGAAAGTGCAGTAGTGGCAGTACCTGCCCATGGAATGTGAAGGGAAGAAGCTGTGCACCCAGCAGATGAGCAAAGAAGGCTGGAGCCAGTGCACGTGCTCTGCAGTACAGTTGGAGACTTGGAACGCAGGCAGACACGTGCATGATCTAAGCATGTAAAGACGGCGCCTGCTGAGTCGTGCCTCCCGCACCTTTTACACTCAGGCCGGCGTGGACGCGTCATGACGCTGCCATGTCATGACGTCCTGTGCAAATGACGTGGCTGTCCCACTGTCCGCTCAGTTCCCCCCACCTGCACCACTCATACTCCGGAAGGCTCAGTTGCATCATGACATCATGACGCAGCTGCGTCACTATGCAAATGACATGGCCGCTTAGCACAGTGCCACCCTGGAGGCAGTGCTGCCAGTCTCGAAATGGATGGACAAATCGGCCCACCTGGCCATCAGCCATTTTGGCATTTGCCAGAAGTGCCAGATGGCCAGTCCGGTTCTGGATGTGAATGGAGTAATAGCTCTGTATGGTGATGTCACTTACTAGCAGTGGTGCAAGTATGCGGGTACTCTGGGGTACGGAGTACCCTTAAGAATTTGGCAGCGGGTACACAGTACCACCTGCCATACACTTTGCACCCATGACCGCAATTACCACAATTATAATGCGTCACAAAGCAACAAGACCATGGTGCTTGGCAGCATGACGGCGCCTCCCACTTTGTCAGAGTTACTGGGAGCGCAACGGTGACGTCATGAGATCCCATCACGCTTCCTCCTCTGGCAGCTGTGGCTGGTGTGAAGAGAGGAGCCTCATTGCACTTTCCCGCAGCGTCCCTTGCTGGCAGCAGCAGTGCAGCTGTTTCCCTTCACTCGGCTCATGTGACGCATTGGCAGTCCCCATGGGGCTGTACAGGACACCTGTCGTAGAGGCCAGGAAATCTCCTTCCAACAACGGTGATCCCTGACCTCTTCCTTCTCCATAATTGGTGGCGGCGTGTGTTCGTTTTCAGAAATGCAATCACTGACAGTCATGCCAAATATCGGTACTTTGTGCATTAGGAAGCCTATCCAATGGGATCAGAATGAGGGCCACATATACACACACACACACACACACACACACACACACACACACACACACACACACACACGCATGCACACACACACATATATAAATTTGAAGTGACATTATATAAGCCAATGGCATAGCTGTTGAAGACAGTATATAAACTGTATTGCATACACTTTTAGTTTATGTACTAGAATTTTGAATAGCGTTTATCATGCCTTTTATGTTAACCTTTAAAATCTGGCAGTTTTTTTTTTTTTTGCTTTACCATGTACAGTAGTATACCCAGATCAACCCACAGACACCACTTAAGCCCATGAGCAGTGCAGACTGCCATAGAACACAGATTGAAGACAGCACAGAGGGTTTGATTCAGGGTCAGACAGAAAGAGCATAGCTGCTGCAGTGATGCAACATGAGGCATCTGGTATAAGTAGACACCTTCTGCATGCATGGGTGATCTACTGCTGTATAACCTGCAACAACATCGACCAGCTGAGTAACCCATGAGGTTACACAGACTGGTCACCTCAGCTCTATCGCCAATGCCACAAAATATCCATCAGAGGGAAAAGAGTCTGGCGTTGGCACTCCCATCACTGCGCACTCCCCACCCCGAAACAGCTGCAGACTGTCAATCAACTGGCATCTGCAGCCTTATTGCGTCCAATGACGCAGGACCATTATTGCACATGTGTAGTACGGGCTTTGCACATGCTCAGTGTACTGAACATTGGTACACTGTGACTTTCCCCTTACAGCGACAGCACCATTCTCAGTAGAGATTTCAGTGGCCATTTTAGGTTAGGGCATGAAGCCTCTCCAAGGAACAGGAAGACTGGAGTCTGTATAGTAGTACAGTCCTGTTTTCAGTCCTCTTTCAACTACCCCTCTTTCTACAAGCTTCTCCAATTTACACAAACATCCAATTTCAGCTTTTCTATATTGACATGTAAAGTATTGATCTGACAAACCATCAGCCTATAGCGACTTGACAAAACATCAACACATCATGTGACTCTGATCTTGTCTTCCTGGCAAACATATCAGAAAGAGTCCCCTCACTAACAGCATGGACCATGGCAAGTCTCGCGACTCGTGAATTTGAGGCTGCTGTCACTGTCAGGATTCTTGGTGCCTCTCATACTTTTGACTTTAAATTTTGTAAAGTACATTTCCCTATCTCGGCCTTCTATTCACAGCATTTGGATCTAAAATTAGATGATAATAGGATATCTGTACATTGGGGATAATTCAGATCTGACCGCTGCTGTGCGTTTTCGCACAGCAGGCGATCAGATCTGAACTGCACATGCATCAGAGCCACACTGCGCCGGCACGACGCACACCAGAAACAATAATCAGTGCCTAGCGAGGGGATGGTGCGAAAATCTGAACGCACGGGCGATCGCAAGGAGATTGACAGGAAGAAGCCATTTGTGGGTGGCAACTGGACGTCTTCCTGGAGTGTCCGGAAAAACACCAACGGGACCAATCGTTTGAAGGGAGGGTGTTTGACGTCAGCTCCGGCCCAATCAGCAGGATTTCATCGCAGCGGCTGAGTAAGTCCTATGCTGCGCAGAGACTGCACAAACTGATTTTTGTGCAGCTCTGCTACAGAAGCGTACGCACACTTGCACAGTGCTTTTCACCTTCCCCTGTAGGCGGCGATTATCTGATCGTAGGGCAGCAAAAAACACAGCCCAGCGATCAGATCTGAATTAGGCTCAATGGTTCAAGGAGAGGTCTTTGCTGTATAAATGAAGATTGGGTGTATATAATGCAATGTGGGTATATGCATTAAATGAGCGAGTGTGTATTATTACTGTATGTGGGGTTTACTTTCAGGACATTAAGTCCTAGAATGTTCACTTATTGCTGAGTTTTCTATAAGATAAGCAGCACCTATCCGTTTTTACATAAGACTCCAATCTGGCCAAGCAGTAACAGACCTTAAAGGGCCCTGCACACTGGACAATATTTAAGAATGATGCAAACAATTTTATTAAAAAATTAATGATATATCGTTCATATTGTTCAGTGTGGAGTCACCGACGATGCACGATGCACATGTCCACGGTTGTTCATCATTGTCCTTTCCCCGTTTATCATTGCAAGCCAATTTGGACGATATCATTGTATTCAATGTGCCTCAGTGTAGAGGTAATCAACGATGAACGATATTATGGTCGATATGGCACCTCCAAACCACTCTCCGGACACTCCTTCACTGCCATTTCCAAACTACAGGACAAGCCCAGTACTGGGCTCGTTCAAATCGCTCAACTATTTCATACAAATTGTTCAGTGTGTATGCTCAAAATCATTACAAAAACTACCTGAAAAATCATTCATCATTCATATCATCCATCAATCAAATCGCTCAAATGGCTCAGTGTGTAGGGCCCTTAAGACATGAATTTTGCATAAGGTACAGCCCAACCTGCCCAAATCAGCATGTTAATCAAAAAGAATATTACAGTACAGGTATGTGGTTACACCAAAACCATTATAGTGTCTTTCGCCACTCTATGCCATTGTCCCATTGTAATAACCAAATGGTGAATGTTAAAGAACACAATTGATTTGATAATTGTTTTCTTTAAAGTGAGGTGTCTTGAAAGAACATAGGGGTCATTCTGACCCATTCGCTCGCTGCTGTTTATCGCAGCCAAGCGAACGGGTCTCTACTGCGCATGCACCGGCGCTGTAGTGCGCCAGCGCATGCCAGATGGCCGAAGGCCGTAGCAAGGCTGCGATCGCCTCTGCCTGATTGACAGGCAGAGGCGGTAGCTGGGCAGGAGGGGGCGGAAGGGCAGCATTTGTCCGCCGTTTCATAGGCGTGGTCTGGCCAAAGCAGGCGTGGCCGGACGAAACGGGGGGCGGGCAGAAGCGGCTGCATGACGTCACACGCAGCCGCTGCGGGCCGGAGAGCAAGGAGTAGCTCCCGGCCAGCACGCTAAAGCTGCGCTGGTCGGGAGCCACTCTTGAAGTGCAAAGACATCACCGCTGTGCGATGCCTTTGCACTTCTGCGGGGGGGGGGGGGGGGGGCACTGACATGCGGGGCAGACTAGCCCTGTGCTGGGCATCCCCCCGCATGTCAGGGAAGATGATCGTAGCTGTGCTAAATTTAGCACAGCTGCGATCAACTCAGAATGACCCCCATTGGGCTTGTTTCAGAGATTCAGTAAATGATATCAGACCTGCGATTTAGTATGCAGCAGCTGTTTGAACATATGCAAAAATGTCGCTGCCACCAAAATTTGTATTGAGACGCCCACTGGAGTCATCCCAGATCTGTCATTTGTGTGTGAAGACTCAGACATGGGACACACATCAGTCAATAATCAGCCTACTGAGAACAGTATCCAGTCTATGGGTTGACAACAAAAGGTCAACAGTCAATAGGTTGACATGTAAATATGACTATGATCGACACACATATGGTCAACACACTTTTTAAAGGTATTTTTTACATTTTTTCATACTTTGCCATCCACGTGGCTATGATTGGGAATAAATACCTGCGCCAAGCGCAGCGGTAGCAGAGCGAGGCACCTTACCTGCAGCATGGTGAGCAAAGTAGGCCATACCAGTGGATGCTGTACACTAATTGGGGTTCCCTGTGCTTTGGCGATGACAATGACACCAATAAACTTTTTTTTTTAAGTCAACCTTTTTCCATTTCGACCTTTTCATGTGTCCATCTTCTGTACCTGTTAACCTTTTCTATTGTCTACCTTCTACTTGTTGACCTATTGACCCTGTCAACCTTTTACATGTCGACCACATGGGGTCAAACTATTGACTGTCAACCTAATTAGGGTTGACCTAATGATCCATACCACTGAGAAACACAATGGAAAAATGACGCAACAGCCATTGTGTGTATGGGCTCAACGTCACAAGCTATGACACGCCCCTGTTGCGACCCTTCTCCATTTGAGTCACTACTATCCGATTACCACCAACAAATGCTCAGTGCCTGTCACTAACTTTGCATATATATCCTCTCTTCGACCCCATCACAAGCCCATCAACTTTAACACCGCATACTGTACATCTCAGAATCAGACTCATAGTTAAAAGTTTTGCATGAGGACTCCGCTGTGAAGGATTGCACTGACAGTTTGTTGGAACTTTCTAGCAAGTTCAGTTTTAGCATTGCCATTTCTAGATCTTCTATATTAGACAATACCACGTACATAATAGGACTTACTGTACTTTGCTGTTTGCAGGCATGATATTTACCAATAACCTGTATAGGTGGAGGACGCTCCGTCGGTTTTCTATGCCTGTTTTGCGGGATCTTGGCTTTGGGAAAAGGAGCACTGAAGACCGTATTCAAGAAGAGACATCCCAGCTGCTTGCAGAACTAAAGGAGACTAAAGGTCAGTACCAAATTAGGAGAAAAAAGGTTACAGGAAATATTTAGTGAAATTTTGTAGGCGGTATGGTCAGTAGTATGTAGTATGTTGTAAGCATTTCATATATACAGTTTGACTACCCTGGACATTGGCCCTCATTCAGTAAGAGTAGCAGATTCTGCTTTTTAGCAGAATCTGCGACTCTTTCAATCGCATGCTGGGGGGCACTCGTCACAGGGCAAGGCCACCCAGCAAACTACCCACCATCCACCAACTGCGACCACACACTAATTGCAATTACACCACAATTAGGACCTTATTCAGACCTGGATGCAGCTGCATGGAAGCACATGCTGGAAGGAAGGATGCAGAAGGAAGGATCCCTAATGAAATCAGCTGCAATGTGATTGGCAGTTGCGGGCATTGCGGGGGCAGAGCTATGCCGGGGAAACAGGGCGGGGCAGGACCGTTTTCGAGCGGGTGCGCTGCCAGGGGTAAACCTTAGATCCGATGCCTCTGCAATCTAATTACAGACACATCGGGTGGTGGCCTCACACATACTGAGTGACCTTGCCCTGTGCTGGGCGGCTCCCAGCATGTGCAGAGATGAACGCAAATTTGGCTGATTATTACAGCAGTCTGCATACATCTCTGAATAACCCCCTTAGTGCGTGGCCGCAGAAACTTGGGAAGCTATGTGTCATCACATGCAGCCGCTCCGATAGAAAAAATGGTGGTGGGATTCCTGCTGTCGCAACCAGGCTGCGCTGGCAGGAGTCTCGCCGCCATTTTTTAGAATGGAGTGGCTGCATGTGACAACACACAGCCACCCCAAAAATTACACTGATACACCTCCATTTTCCCCGTGCCTACCAGCAATGGTCCACAAATGCCCCCCGCGCGAGATTTTATATCTGAATTTTGTGTTTTGGATTGCAAAAATGACATAATTTTATCTGTCTTTATCCATTTTTATTGATTTGTATCAATGGTTATCAATTTTCAAACATACATTTCTCTTACGTCCTAGAGGATGCTGGGGTCCACATTAGTACCATGGGGCATAGATGGGTTCACCAGGAGCCACTGGCACTTTAAGAGTTTGAGAGTGTGGGCTGGCTCCTCCCTCTATGCCCCTCCCACCAGACCCAGTTTAGAAAATGTGCCCGGAGGAGCCAGTCACAGCTAGGGGAGCTCTCCAGAGCTCCTTTAGTAAAAGTTTATTTTAGAGTTTATTTTTTTACAGGGAGGCTGCTGGCAACAGCCTCCCTGCTTCGAGGGACTAAGGGGGTGAGTAGTGCCCACCTTGCGGGGCCTGAGCCACTATCTCCGCTGACAGGACACTGAGCTCCTGAGGGGATCGAACGTTCCCAGCCACAGGGGATCGTTCACCCCGGCAGCATGCCGCCACCCCCTTACAGAGCCAGTAGATCAGAAGAGGCGTGACATGGCGGCACAAGGGTAGTAGCGCAGCTCTGAGCGGCTGCGCTCCGGGAAGGATCAGCGAGCGGCACACAGTGTTGGTGCTTTGAGGTAATGATCATCGACACGAAAGGGCAGAGGGTGTTTCTTCCGGATGAAAAAGCGTTGGTGATACAAACGATGGTCCGGGATGTCCTGAAGCCAGACCGGGTGTCAGTTCATCAGTGCCTTCGCCTTCTGGTAAAGATGGTGGCCTCTTACAAGGCTCTGCAGTACAGGAGGTTTCATGCTCGGTATTTCTATCTTTCTCTCCTGGACAAGTAGTCGGAATACCATCTACACATGCACCAGAGAATACGTCTGTCGCCAAAGGCAAGGATTTCACTCCTCTGGTGGCTGCAATTGCCTCACCTTCTGGAGGGCCACAGGTTCGGGATTCAGGATTGGATCCTCCTAACCACGGATGCAAGTCTCCGGGGCTGGGGCACAGTCACTCAAGGGGAAACCTTCCAAGGAAGGTGGTCAAGTCTGGAAGTCAGCCTGCCAATAAACATTCTGGAACTAAGAGCCGTCTACAACGGTCTTCTCCAAGCGGCCCCTCTTCTGAAAAATCCGGCCATTAAAGTGCAGTCGGACAATGTAATGACAGTGGCGTACATAAACCGACAGGGCGGAACGAAGGGCAGAGCTGCAATGTCAAAAGTAACAAGAATCATCCTCTGGGCAGAAAAACACGCGTTGGCGTTGTCAGCAATCTTCATTCCGGGAGTAGACGACTGGGAAGCAGACTTCCTCAGCAGACACGATCTCCATCCAGGGGAGTCTGGCATTCATCTGGAGGTGTTCAAGGAGGTAACAGATCTTTGGGGCAAACCCCAAATCGATATGACGGCCTCTCGTCTCAACAAGAAGCTTCGGCTAATGTTCCAGGTCGAGGGATCCACAAGCAGTGGCGGTGGACGCCCTAGTGACTCCATGGGTGATCCAGTCAGTGTACATGTTTCCTACACTCCCACTCATTCCAAGAGTTCTCAAACTCATAAGAAGAACAAGAGTTCAGGCAATCCTCATTGCTCCGGACTGGCCGAGAAGGGCTTGGTACGCGGATCTTCTGGATCTACTGCTAGAAGAGCCGAGGCCTCTGCCTCTGCCTCTTCGGGAGGACCTGCTGCAACAGGGGCCATTCACCTATCAAGACTTACCGTGGCTACGTTTGATGGCATGGATGTTGAACGCCAGATACTAGCTCGGAAGGGCATTCCGACCAAGCTTATTCCTACCCTGATACAGGCTAAGAAAGGAGTAACGTCAAAACATTACCATCGTATTTGGAAAAAATATGTATCTTGGTGTGAGTCCAAGAAGTTCCCTGTGGTGGAGTTTCAACTGGGACGTTTTCTCCTCTTCCTGCAAGCTGGGGTGGATATGGGTCTGAGGTAAGGATCCATAAAGGTCCCAATTCCGGCCCTGTCCATTTTCTTCCAGAAACAGTTGGCTGCCCTCCCTGAGGTTCAGACTTTTTTGAAGGGAGTTCTGCACTTCCAACCTCCCTTTGTACCGCCTACGGCGCCTTGAGATCTTAACGTGGTGTTGCAGTTCCTCCAGTCAGACTGGGTTGAACCTCTTCAGATGGTTGAGGTCAAGTTTCTCATGTGGAAGGCTGTCACTTTGTTGGCCTTAGCTTCTGCTAGATGTGTGTCGGAATTGGGAGCTTTGTCATGTAAAGGCCCATACTTGATCTTCCATGAAGACAGAGCTGATCTTCGGACACGTCAGCAGTTTCTTCCAAAGGTTGTGTCGGCATTTCATATCAACCAACCTATTGTGGTGCCAGTTGCGACTGACTCCTCAATTTCATCAAAGTCCTTAGATGTTGTAAGGGCTCTAAAAATCTATGTGAGGAGGACTGCTTGTCGCAGAAAATCAGACTCTCTGTTTGTCCTGTATGATCCCAAGAAAATTTGGTGCCCTGCTTCTAAGCAGACGATCTCTCACTGGATCAGGTTCACTATCCAGCATGCTTATTCTACGGCAGGCTTGCCGTGTCCTACGTCTGTTAAGGCCCACTCTACTTGTAAGGTTGGTTCTTCCTGGGCGGCTGCCCAGGGTGTCTCAGCTTTACAGCTTTGCCGAGCGGCTACTTGGTCTGGGTCGAACACGTTTGCTAAGTTCTACAAGTTCGATACTTTGGCCTCTGAGGACCTTAAGTTTGGTCAATTGGTTCTGCAGGAGCCTCCGCACTCTCCCTCCCGTTCTGGGAGCTTTGGTACATCCCCATGGTACTAATGTGTAACTCAGCATCCTCTAGGATGTAAGAGAAAATAGGATTTTAAGTACCTACCGGTAAATCCTTTTCTCGTAGTCCTTAGAGGATACTGGGGTCCACATTAGTACCATGGGGCATAGACGGGTCCACCAGGAGCCACTGGCACTTTAATAGTTTGAGAGTGTGTGCTGGCTCCTCCCTCTATGCCCCTCCCACCAGATCCAGTCTAGAAACTGTGCCTGAGGAGATGGACATCTTCGAGAGAAGGATTACACAGATAGTGGCGAGATTCACACCAGCTCCCACCCAAGGCAACCCAAGCTAACTAGCTTGAAACATCAGCAACGGCTGAACAGGATTACTTACCAAGTAACAAAACAGTACTTACCCAGAACTGAGCAGTGCTGAACTAAATAACCACTGCAGGATAACGAAGCACTTGGCGGGCGCTCAGCATCCTCTAGAGGATAGGTAATTAAAATCCTATTTTTTAACTTAGCCAAAAATGAAATCTGAACCAAATCACTTTAGGGTGGTTTTGCCAAAACATTAAGATTAATAAAAACAAAACCAAAGCACGTGGGTCTGCGCACATCTCTAGTCACAAGTGAGTGCTTGCTTGCCGTGTACTGTTCATGGGTCCCCGTGTTTCCCTAGCAGGGAGGCTTTTTGCAGGGGGTGCTCCCAGGCTATGTCTTGCATGGCATGGATTGCAATGTTGGGAATGGGGGCAGTCTTACTTCCCCAACTTGTATGCCACCAGGACAAGGTTGTTAATAGATTAATGAGTGGGCAGGGCTTCGGCATCTGTTGTATGATACCTTATCCTAAAGGTTGTGCTATGCTTTTCTGGCAGTCAGGATGCCGGCAGTCAGTATGACTGCTTTGGTCAGTTTCAGCTCTTAAGGGTCTATTTACTAAGCCTCAGATGGAGATAAAGTCGCTGGAGATAAAATCCTAGCCAATCAGCTCCTAACTGCCATGTCACAGGCTGTGTTGAAAAATGACAGTTAGGAGCAGATTGGCTGGTACTTTATCTCCAGCAACTTTATCTCTGTCCAAGGCTTAGTAAATAGACCCCTATGTCACACTGTAGTACAGTGCTGCGGGAACATTTCCTTCCTTGCTGCTGCTTCCCTGCCACAGCTTCAGACACAATTGCTGTTACTGATTGGTCCGTTGCTGGAGGATTTATGTCTTGACAGACTGGGCCTCTGCTATATCAATAGTAAGTAATGCTGCTGCTATAGTTTTGGTGGCTTTGGTGTCACTGGTGCCTGTGGTGCTTCCAGCCTTTGTCAGGTTAAAGTGTTTATGGTGACATGATCCCTCAGCAGATGGTTTCAGCAGAGGAAGATCAGAGATCTGCAGCAATACTGGACAGGTGTGTACATGTAGATCTGGTGTTGTATGTGCTATCTAGGGGCCTCATGCTGATGTAGGCAGAGAGGCTATTGCTGCAGATAACATTGAAGTAGTAGAGATAGCCAGGATATTAGAGAGCCTGGCTGGGACCAGGTACTTTTCAGGGGGCATGGTGTAATCACAGGAGGTGTGGCCATGCACTCTTAGAAAAAAATACAGAAACAAAATAGAGTTTTAATGGCCAGAGTAAGGAGGGGGACTGGGCCCCCACTGGACCCATCTATCAGACCTGGGCCCAGGTAATTAGTACCCTCTTCCCCCCTCTTAATGCCCTTGGTGATAGCTCTTATATGGTAATGCATACCCTCCAACATAACCCATTCCATTAGGTACAAAATGCTCTGTTCCTAGACTTTCTTGCCAGTGGCAGTTACTGAGGTCAGGGTGCAGCGCAGTCCAAAATTCAACTAGGTGAGCCACACCAAATGCCAGTGATGTCTGGCAGCATTTGGGGTGGCAGATGGTGTGGCTCCCCTATTTTAATTTCTGGTAATGCAGAAGGAGGGGTCATGCCTCCTGCATGCATTACTGATCCAACTGCATGCTAGGACACATTATCGGATCATCTGCGACATCATCTATGTTTTTGCCTTCTGTTATTTGGAAATGTATTCCAAGGAGCATATTGCTGTTATTCGATATTTGCCTTTGATACATACCATTTATCATTCTTGCACTATATTTGTACTTACTTGCTGAGAATGATACTTTTCCCAAAAACAGAATCACTTAGTGATCATGGATTTTGCATGATAAGATGTGGAGGTGTGGCTGGACACGATACAGCTTTTAGCTTCCTTCCCAAGTCAGCTGAGTATGCATAAATCTTCTAAGGCCTTGTTCGCTTTTCAGCTCTTGCTGCATGAAAAGACAGCTATCTTGCATTCAGTGCTCAGTAACCTAATGGCCAGAAGTGCAATTTTCAGCATTTCCGTCTAAACTGTTTTCATCCCCTTAGCAGGCGTCACACTGGGAGGACCACAGAAGTAACTATTACTAAGTAAAGTGGTGTCCCTTATTAATGTGAAAACCATGTCCAAGTGGTTGTCAGAGAGTAGATGCTGATTTTTTTGCTTATGTCTTTATTTTATGCTCCCTGTTTCGGTTGCCTTTGTGCAAAATTTGAAAGAAATTTCAGCTGAGCCACATGATCAGTCCTTTTGAGCAACCACCATTGGAGGAACTGACATTGACTCTAGCAGACAACACATGGAAAATTCAGGTTGATTCTCTCTTGCCCAGTGGGGTCATCTTCTTATAATGTCATTCTGTTTGAGTGGTGTTCTGTGACATATCAATCCTTTGATAAGAGTTTTTATTTTGGATGAGGCCGAGTTGTGGCATCCCTTATGAGTAAGTTGGATATTAAATCAGCATTTTATCTACTTCCTGTGCTTCTGTATTATTTCAGGTACAGTACATGGGATTTTATCTGATTGATGGATATTACATAGATAAGGGCTTGCCTGGGATGTTTGTTTGGTTCCCTGTGCATTTTTATGAAATGATGAAATAATTGCCTGGGTGGTTGCATCATTGGCAAACATATCAGGCTGTGAGTTATCTGACAATGTTATCAAACAATGTGACCAGTTAGAAAGCCCACTGTGCTGCTGCGGGATGAGAATCTTCTGGCAGCTGCAGCTTTCAGAAGGACCTCCCAGCACCTCTGTTTCCCGGATCCCTCCCCTCTAGGTCTGCCATGCTGCTGAACACTGGTGATTGGTTAGGACAGTAAGACCCTCTCTCCAACACACCCAGGAGCTGCAGACATTAACAGCCAATCAATAATCAATGGTCGCAATGTCACTGATCTTCCCTGATGTTCTGATGGTGATATGCTGATTTTTCTTAGTTTTTTTTCTAAAAAGAAGATATTTTACAAATATTATATATAAAGGCAGGATGACAGGCACTCCAAATGAGCCAGACAGGTACATTGCCCAGGTGCCAGCAAAGTAATTCAATGCAGGGAGATTCATGGGAAATCTAGAATGGAGAAGTGTATTCTCCTGGGCAACAATTGATGTGGAGGCATTATATGCGATTATACCCCATATAGGGGGATTGGAGGCTGTAAAATAATTTTTGGATATAGATAAAAGCATTGGTACAAATAGAAAAAGTTTTATTTTGGAATATATTGAATATACAGTATCCTGAAAAACAATTACCTTAAATTTCAGGATACATTCTTTGACCAGGAGTGTGGGGTCACGATGGGGACACCCTATGCACCAAGCCCAGAAAATGTATACTTAGGAAAATGGGAAGAAGAAACAATAGAAAATAATAACCCTTTTGTGTCAAACATTCGTCTATATAAAAGATTTATAGACGATATATTAATTGTCTGGTCTGGAGATGAAATGATGTTTAATTAATTTATGCTCTATTTAAATACCAATCCTTTTAATATAACTTCACTTCAAATTTTCAAAGAAATAAAATAGAATTTTTGGACTTAGTTTTGGATAGTACAAGTAGTAAAGATGGGTAGAAAATAAGACCATATACACATATTAATAAAAAATGGATCGTAACAGCTATGTACACTATAAAAAGTGGCTAGATAATATACCGTACTCCCAATTTCCTCGACTGAGACGTAATTGTTCTGATGTAGATAAATTTGAGGAACAAGCAAATGTGTATAAATGTTTTAAAAATAAAAACTAGAACAGGTGATTAAAAATAGTTACAGTAGACCTAAGGAAAGGGATAGATCCAAACTAGTTGTATATAAGCAAAGAGAAAAGCGGTTTATACAAAGTTTCTTAGTTCCCTTTGTTACTAGATATAATGTGAAAGGAGGTGAAATCAAAACTTTTTACAGAGACATTGGGATATTTTGTGTTTAGATCCACTGTTGTAAGATATAATCCCTAAACAACCACAGGTGGTATTTAGAAAATCTTCTTCCTTAAAAAATAAACTGGCCCCAATTAGCCTAAAAAAAGTTAAAGATGCTCAACAGTGTAATAAATTGGAGGGATTCTTTGCTTGTACAAAATGTAAAGTCTGCCAATTTGTAAAAAAATATAATAAACAGTTTTTTAATGCTACCAAGGACACATCGTGGAAGATTAAGGGAAAGCTAAGTTGTTTAAATTCCCATGTTATTTACCTTTTAGAGTGCAAATGTGGAAAACATTATGTGGGAAGACAAAACGTTTCTTAAAGTAACGAATTTTAGAACATATGTTTAATATCACAAATAAAGTTGAAAATTACAGCGTTCTACATCATTTTGCGGAATGCAGTGATTCAATATTACAAGGGTTTTCCTTTAAAGCCATAGAAGGAGTTCAGCTAGATCAGGCATGTCCAAACTGCGGCCCTCCAGCTGTTGAGAAACTACACATCCCAGCATGCCCTGACACAGCTTTAGCATTCTCTGACAGCAAAACTGTATGTAAAATATGTAGTTTCACAACAGCTGGAGGGCCGCAGTTTGGACATGCCTGAGCTAGATGAAAGGAAAGGGGATATATTGAAATATTTATCACAATGTGAAACGTTTTGGATCTACACGTTGAACACTTTTACACCTTTTGGGTTAAACAAAGGATGTGACATTGTACCATTTCTGCATGACTAATGCGTCCTCACATGGCTCTGAATGCGCTGGTGGCAGCGGCTTTGACCCGACCGGCATGCTTAGTACTGACATGTGAAACTTATGGTTGTGCAGAATGTAGTTGTTGATCTGTGTTGTTTCTATTCTTGACTTGACATTCTGGATATTGTAACAGTTTTGGAAATACGATTGTCTGTAAAAATGTTATACATTCGTGCAGAAGTTATGCGTAATATTTATTTCTGATATTTGTAAAGGTTGAATCCGGATTATAGATTCGCTTTAATTAGTGATGAGCGGGTTCTGTTCCTCGGAAACCAAACCCCCCCGAACTTCACCCATTTTACACGTGTCCGAGGCATACTCGGATTCTCCCGTATGGCTCGGTTAATCCGAGCGCGTCCGAACGTCATCATCCCGCTGTCGGATTCTCGCGAGATTCGGATTCTTTATAAGGAGCCGCGCGTCACCGCCATTTTCACTCGTGCATTGGAAATGTTAGGGAGAGGACGTGGCTGGTGTCCTCTCCGTTTATTAATGTTGCTGCAAATATTTGTGCTTATTTCTTAATTGTGGGGACTGGGGAGCACCTGTATCATATAGGAGGAGTACAGTGCAGAGTTTTGCTGATCAGTGACCACCAGTTTTATCCGTTCTCTGCCTGAAAAACGCTCCATATCTGTGCTCAGTGTGCTGCATATATCTGTGTTCACACTGCTTTATTGTGGGGACTGGGGACCAACAGTATTATATAGGAGGAGTACAGTGCAGAGTTTTGCTGACAGTGACCACCAGTATATATAGCAGTACGGTACAGAAGGCCACTGCTCTACCTACCTCTGTGTCGTCAAGTATACTATCTATCTAGATTCTATACCTGTGGTGCATTTTAGTTTTAGAGTTTGCTGACAGTGACCACCAGTATATATAGCAGTACAGTACGGAAGGCCACTGCTCTACCTACCTCTGTTTCGTCAAGTATACTATCCATCTAGATTCTATACATGTGGTGCATTTTAGTTTTGCAGTTTGCTGACAGTGACAACCAGTATATATAGCAGTACGGTACGGAAGGCCACTGCTCTACCTACCTCTGTGTCATCAAGTATACTATCCATCTAGATTCTATACCTGTGGTGCATTTTAGTTTTGCAGTTTGCTGACAGTGACCACCAGTATATATAGCAGTACGGTACGGAAGGCCACTGCTCTACCTACCTCTGTGTCGTCAAGTATACTATCCATCTAGATTCTATACCTGTGGTGCATTTTATTTTTGCAGTTTGCTGACAGTGAACACCAGTATATATAGCAGTACGGTACGGAAGGCCACTGCTCTACCTACCTCTGTGTCATCAAGTATACTATCCATCTAGATTCTATACCTGTGGTGCATTTTAGTTTTGCAGTTTGCTGACAGTGACCACCAGTATATATAGCAGTACGGTACGGAAGGCCACTGCTCTACCTACCTCTGTGTCGTCAAGTATACTATCCATCTAGATTCTATACCTGTGGTGCATTTTAGTTTTGCAGTTTGCTGACAGTGACCACCAGTTTATATAGCAGTACGGTACGGGAGGCCACTGCTCTACCTACCTCTGTGTCGTCAAGTATACTATCCATCTAAATTCTATACCTGTGGTGCATTTCAGTTTTGCAGTTTGCTGACAGTGACCACCAGTATATATAGCAGTACGGTACGGAAGGCCACTGCTTTACCTACCTCTGTGTTGTCAAGTATACTATCCATCTAGATTCTATACCTGTGGTGCATTTTAGTTTTGCAGTTTGCTGACAGTGACCACCAGTATATATAGCAGTACAGTACGGAAGGCCACTGCTCTACCTACCTATGTGTCGTCAAGTATACTATCCATCTAGATTCTATACCTGTGGTGCATTTTAGTTTTGCAGTTTGCTGACAGTGACCACCAGTATATATAGCAGTACGGTACGGAAGGCCACTGCTCAACCTACCTCTGTATCGTCATGTATACTATCCATCTAGATTCTATACATGTGGTGCATTTTAGTTTTGCAGTTTGCTGACAGTGACCACCAGTATATATAGCAGTACGGTACGGAAGGCCACTGCTCTACCTACCTCTGTGTCATCAAGTACACTATCCATCTAGATTCTATACCTGTGGTGCATTTTAGTTTTGCAGTTTGCTGACAGTGACCACCAGTATATATAGCAGTACGGTACGGAAGGCCACTGCTCTACCTACCTCTCTGTCATCAAGTATACTATCCATCTAGATTCTATACCTGTGGGTCATTTTAGTTTTGCAGTTTGCGGACAGTGACCACCAGTATATATAGCAGTACGGTACGGATGGCCACTGCTCTACCTACCTCTGTGTCGTCAAGTATACTATCCATCTAGATTCTATACCTGTGGTGCATTTTAGTTTTGCAGTTTGCTGAGAGTGACCACCAGTATATATAGCAGTACGGTACGGAAGGCCACTGCTCTACCTACCTCTGTGTCGTCAAGTATACTATCCATCTAGATTCTATACCTGTGGTGCATTTTAGTTTTGCAGTTTGCTGACAGTGACCACCAGTATATATAGCAGTACAGTACGGAAGGCCACTGCTCTACCTACCTATGTGTCGTCAAGTATACTATCCATCTAGATTCTATACCTGTGGTGCATTTTAGTTTTGCAGTTTGCTGACAGTGACCACCAGTATATATAGCAGTACGGTACGGAAGGCCACTGCTCAACCTACCTCTGTATCGTCATGTATACTATCCATCTAGATTCTATACATGTGGTGCATTTTAGTTTTGCAGTTTGCTGACAGTGACCACCAGTATATATAGCAGTACGGTACGGAAGGCCACTGCTCTACCTACCTCTGTGTCATCAAGTACACTATCCATCTAGATTCTATACCTGTGGTGCATTTTAGTTTTGCAGTTTGCTGACAGTGACCACCAGTATATATAGCAGTACGGTACAGAAGGCCACTGCTCTACCTACCTCTCTGTCATCAAGTATACTATCCATCTAGATTCTATACCTGTGGGTCATTTTAGTTTTGCAGTTTGCGGACAGTGACCACCAGTATATATAGCAGTACGGTACGGATGGCCACTGCTCTACCTACCTCTGTGTCGTCAAGTATACTATCCATCTAGATTCTATACCTGTGGTGCATTTTAGTTTTGCAGTTTGCTGAGAGTGACCACCAGTATATATAGCAGTACGGTACGGAAGGCCACTGCTCTACCTACCTCTGTGTCGTCAAGTATACTATCCATCTAGATTCTATACCTGTGGTGCATTTTAGTTTTGCAGTTTGCTGACAGTGACCACCAGTATATATAGCAGTACAGTACGGAAGGCCACTGCTCTACCTACCTATGTGTCGTCAAGTATACTATCCATCTAGATTCTATACCTGTGGTGCATTTTAGTTTTGCAGTTTGCTGACAGTGACCACCAGTATATATAGCAGTACGGTACGGAAGGCCACTGCTCAACCTACCTCTGTATCGTCATGTATACTATCCATCTAGATTCTATACATGTGGTGCATTTTAGTTTTGCAGTTTGCTGACAGTGACCACCAGTATATATAGCAGTACGGTACGGAAGGCCACTGCTCTACCTACCTCTGTGTCATCAAGTACACTATCCATCTAGATTCTATACCTGTGGTGCATTTTAGTTTTGCAGTTTGCTGACAGTGACCACCAGTATATATAGCAGTACGGTACAGAAGGCCACTGCTCTACCTACCTCTCTGTCATCAAGTATACTATCCATCTAGATTCTATACCTGTGGGTCATTTTAGTTTTGCAGTTTGCGGACAGTGACCACCAGTATATATAGCAGTACGGTACGGATGGCCACTGCTCTACCTACCTCTGTGTCGTCAAGTATACTATCCATCTAGATTCTATACCTGTGGTGCATTTTAGTTTTGCAGTTTGCTGAGAGTGACCACCAGTATATATAGCAGTACGGTACGGAAGGCCACTGCTCTACCTACCTCTGTGTCGTCAAGTATACTATCCATCCATACCTGTGGTGCATTTCAGTTGTACGCAGTATATATAGTAGTAGGCCATTGCTATTGATACTGGCATATAATTCCACACATTAAAAAATGGAGAACATAAATGTGGAGGTTAAAATAGGGAAAGATCAAGATCCACTTCCACCTCGTGCTGAAGCTGCTGCCACTAGTCATGGCTGAGATGATGAAATGCCATCAACGTCGTCTGCCAAGGCCAATGCCCACTGTCATAGTAGAGAGCATGTAAAATCCAAAAAACAAAAGTTCAGTAAAATGACCCAAAAATCAAAATTGAAAGCGTCTGATGAGAAGCGTAAACTTGCCAATATGCCATTTACGACACGGAGGCCCTGGCCTATGTTCATGGCTAGTGGTTCAGCTTCACATGAGGATGGAAGCACTCATCCTCTCGCTAGAAAACTGCAGTGCCACTCCTAGATGGGCCAGGTGTTTGTGTCGGCCACTTGGGTCGCTTAGCTTAGTCACACAGCTACCTCATTGCGCCTCTTTTTTTCTTTGCATCATGTGCTGTTTGGGGACTATTTTTTTATAGTGCCATCCTGTCTGACACTGCAGTGCCACTCATAGATGGGCCAGGTGTTTGTGTCGGCCACTTGGGTCGCTTAGCTTAGTCACACAGCTACCTCATTGCGCCTCTTTTTTTCTTTGCATCATGTGCTGTTTGGGGACTATTTTTTTATAGTGCCATCCTGTCTGACACTGCAGTGCCACTCATAGATGGGCCAGGTGTTTGTGTCGGCCACTTGGGTCGCTTAGCTTAGTCACACAGCTACCTCATTGCGCCTCTTTTTTTCTTTGCATCATGTACTGTTTGGGGACTATTTTTTTGAAGTGCCATCTTGTCTGACACTGCAGTGCCACTCCTAGATGGGCCAGGTGTTTGTGTCGGCCACTTGGGTTGCTTAGCTTAGTCACACAGCTACTTCATTGCGCCTCTTTTTTTCTCTGCATCATGTGCTGTTTGGGGACTATTTTTTTGAAGTGCCATCCTGTCTGACACTGCAGTGCCACTTCTAGATGGGCCAGGTGTTTGTGTCGGCCACTTGTGTCGCTTAGCTTAGTCACACAGCGACCTTGGTGCGCCTCTTTTTTTCTTTGCATCATGTGCTGTTTGGGGACAATTTTTTTGAAGTGCCATCCTGCCTGACACTGCAGTGCCACTCCTAGATGGGCCAGGTGTTTGTGTCGGCCACTTGTGTCGCTTAGCTTAGCCATCCAGCGACCTCTGTGCAAATTTTAGGACTAAAAATAATATTGTGAGGTGTGAGGTGTTCAGGATAGACTGAAAATGAGTGTAAATTATGCTTATTGAGGTTAATAATACTATGGGATCAAAATGACCCCCAAATTCTATGATTTAAGCTGTTTTTGAGGGTTTTTTGTAAAAAAACACCCGAATCCAAAACACACCCGAATCCGACAAAAAAATTTCAGGGAGGTTTTGGCAAAATGCGTCCGAATCCAAAACACGGCCGCAGAACCGAATCCCAAACCAAAACACAAAACCCGAAAAATTTCCGGTGCACATCTCTAGCTTTAATATATTAAACATGATGTGGAATTGAAAGCTAATAAGTGGTTGTAAAGTTGCTGGAGGGTTTAGATGGATATAAATATAGAGAGCGGATTTATGGAATAAGGGGACCTTTATTGGGATTCTATCCTATAATGCAGAGTGGGTAATTTTCGTTCTCTTGAGAAGGTTTAAAATGGAAATTTGTGATAAAGTAGTATTAATAATTTAATTGAAAGAAACACCCATATTGGGTATATATAGTATCACTTTGGAAGGTAAACCAAACCACCTGATGAAGTCCCGATAGGTTGCTTGTGGCCTAATACGTGGACGCTGTGAAGTCATCCACCAGAAGCAGAGCCGGTGTGGAAGCGGGCCGGAGCACGAGCGCTAAAAACAGCTAAGTCTCTGTTGACATCTATGCTGATGATTTTAAACTTACATGTATGTGAACTTATGTTTCTAGTAAAAAGTGTGATTTTAAAGTTACTTACAAGTGCGCTCTCCATTTTTTTTTACCAGTTCTTAAATATACTCCAGTGGCTTGGAGGGGATCAGAGCTGCACATGAATTTTGAAATAACTCTGGATGTCCTAAAGACGATTTGCACAAAAACTGAACTTTGTTTATATATATATACACTGCTCAAAAAAATAAAGGGAACACTAAAATAACACATCCTAGATCTGAATGAATGAAATATTCTTATTAAATACTTTGTTCTTTACATAGTTGAATGTGCTGACAATAAAATCACACAAAACTTATCAATGGAAATCACATTTATTAACCCATGGAGGTCTGGATTTGGAGTCACACCCAAAATTAAAGTGGAAAAACACACTACAGGCTGATCCAACTTTGATGTAATGTTCTTAAAACAAGTCATAATGAGGCTCAGTAGTGTGTGTGGCCTCCACGTGCCTGTATGATCCCCCTACAATGCCTGGGCATGCTCCTGATGAGGGAGCGGATGGTCTTCTGAGGGATCTCCTCCCAGACCTGGACTAAAGCATCCGCCAACTCCTGGACAGTCTGTGGTGGAGGAAGCGAGACATGATGTCCCAGATGTGCTCAATTGGATTCAGGTCTGGGGAATGGGCAGGCCAGTCCATAGCATCAATGCCTTTGTCTTGGAGGAACTGCTGACACACTCCAGCCACATAAGGTCTAGCATTGTCTTGCATTAGGAGGAACCCAGGGCCAACCGCACCAGCATATGGTCTCACAAGGGGTCTGAGGATCTCATCTCAGTACCTAATGGCAGTCAGGCTACCTCTGGTGAGCACATGGAGGGCTGTGCGGCCCCCCAAAGAAATGGCACCCCACACCATTACTGACCCACTGCCAAACCGGTCATGCTGGAGGATGTTGCAGGCAGCAGAACGATCTCCTTGGCGTCTCCAGACTGTCACATCTGTCACATGTGCTCAGTAAGAACCTGCAGTGAAGAGCACAGGGCGCCAGTGGCGAATTTGCCAATCTTGGTGTTCTCTGGCAAATGCCAAACATCCTGCACGGTGTTGGGCTGTAAGCACCACCCCCACCTGTGGATGTCAGGCCCTCAAACCACCCTCATGGAGTCTGTTTCTGATCGTTTAAGTAGACACATGCACATTTTTGGCTTGCTGGAAGTCATTTTTCAGGGCTCTGGCAGTGCTCCTCCTGTTCCTCCTTGCGCAAAGGCGGAGGTAGCGGTTGTTGCCCTCCTACGGCTTCCTCCACGTCTCCTGATGTACTGGCCTGTCTCCTGGTAGCGCCTCCATGCTCTGGACACTACGCTGACAGACACAGCAAACCTTCTTTCCACAGCTCGCATTGATGTGCCATCCTGGATGAACTGCACTACCTGAGCCACTTGTGTGGGTTGTAGACTCCGTCTCATGCTACCACTAGAGTGAAAGCACCGCCAGCTTTCAAAAGTGACCAAAACATCAGCCAGAAAGCATAGGAGCTGAGAAGTGGTCTGTGGTCACCACCAACTCCTTTATTTGGGGTGTCTTGCTAATTGCCTATAATTTCCACCTGTTGTCTATTCCATTTGCACAACAGCATGTGAAATTGATTGTCAATCAGTGTTGCTTCCTAAGTGGACAGTTTGATTTCACAGAAGTGTGATTGACTTGGAGTTACATTGTGTTGTTTAAGTGTTCCCTTTATTTTTTTGAGCAGTATATATATATATATATATATATATATATGTGTGTATATATATATATGTATATATATATATATATATATAAAAGGTGCATATAAAACTTATCCAAAACAATTATATATATATATATATATATTTATATATATATATATATATATATATATAATTTATATATATATATATATATATATATATATATATATAAGAGTGATGGGGGGTTGCAACCAATAATGTCTATAAATAATTACAAAATATTTAAAAAATATATAAACATTTATTTTTTATTTTTGACAAACTTTTTCTACAAAATGGGATAAAAATCATATACACATTCATATAAAATAATAAAGTTCAAAAGTATTAAGTGCTTATCTGAGTCAGAGGTCAATTGGATGTCCAACGCATTTCGTCACACAGACCCCCATCCCTCTCTTTTATGAATGTAATTATTTCAGGGGTTCACCATCCCGGTTTCATTTAGGGGACCAGCTGATGCCCTACACATAGGGAGTGTTAATATATTCTAGCCATACTTGTTGGGTTAAAAAAGGATTATATTTTCATCTGTGGCACAGTATTTTCCCTCCTTTTCACGATATATATATATATATATATATATATATATATATATATATATATATATAAATCCAAATCCAAGAATAGATCCGGCACTCAAATAGTCAAAAAACAATCACCTGTGTGCCATTGCAAAAATCCACACATCTGCTAAAGTTCCGAATGATGCACATTTAGAACAGGCAAGGCACTACAGGACTTTTTCAATGAGATAATTTAATGAAAACATGAAAATCGGTACATCACCATGAGCACTTAATCATCAGAACGATGCTGCATTTCGGGCCCCGCAGGGTCCCTTCTTCAGGTAGGTGAAAGTGCTGTAAAAAGAGGACAAACATGTACAAACAACATAAAACACTTACCTAAATAGACTCACCCTGCTTGCATGTGCGGCTTCAGAACGGCGTGGTACTTCCGGTGGGCGACGGGCGCAGACCCGGTGACATCATCCCAATGCGCGGTAACCATGGCAACCCATGTACACCGCAGATTTCACAGCCGCTTGGAACGCATACCGCTTGCACTGGGAGGCTAGTTAGGAAGAATATATAAATGAAGAACCACATCACTGATAAAAAAGTACATTGTAGTGGCATATTGCAAAAATATAAATACCGCATGAATATAAAGTAATCTGATCAGGGGCAATATATCAACCCTGAATGAACATCCATATTATGTAACGGGGAATACATATACAGGAGGAATAAATGAGAAAACTGACAAGAAAAGACTATATGATATGTAATGCAAAAGCTAGAAAAATGACTAGAGATAACTGGAAGTCTCCAAATTGGCCACAAACGCAGTAAGCTAGAAATAATAAGACTAATCAAAAAGAAATTACACAGTCAAAAGGTACGAAGGGCATTCCAATTAATCTTTTCATTTAAGCCAGATGGTTGTAAGGCATTAAGTTTTAAAATCCATCTTGCTTCTAATCTGTGTAGAGCCAGACTTCTATCGCCTCCCCTATGCAGGGGGGGAACATGATCAATAAGTTGATATTTTAAATCAGATAGAGCGTGGGCTTTAGCACAGAAATGCCTAGATACCGGCTGGTCATTAGACTTGCCGGCCAGTGCTTGATTAATATTAGAACGATGTAACGCCATTCTATCTCTCAAGGTGCGACTAGATAGACCTACGTAAATTAATGAACAGGGGCAAATGATGCAATAAATAATGAAGCGAGTAGTACATGTCATGACGTGTTGTAATTTAAATTTGTGTTTAGTTGAGGGGTGGACAAACTCAGATCCCGGTATCAAAGCAGCACAAGTAGTACAAGAAAGGCAACGATAGCTGCCAGGTTTTTTGCTGGTGCCAAAGATACCCAATTTGGGTGAATAGTCAGTGATGTCAGTCTTGACTAGAAGATCCCGTAGATTCCGTCCTCGTCTATAGCTGGTCATGACTTGTGTGTCATGAAAACAGGCTAGTGATTTGTCTGTCTTGACAATGGGCCAAAGAGCTCTAGTGGCCCGAGGGATAATAGGACTAGCCGTTGAGTATTTAGTCGACCAGATAAATTTATGCTGAGCCGGATTTGACTGAGATCGTGAATGAAATAGGGTCTCTCTGTCCATGTCCATGATCTTAGATTTGGTCTCCTTTAGGTCTTTCATGTTATAGCCCCTTTTAGCAAATGTATCCACTACTATTTGTAGTGCGTCATCTAAAAGTGCATGATCACTCGTAATTCTTGCCACCCGGAGCATCTGTGAGCGAGGCAGCCCTCTCTTCAATGCAGGTGGATGGTGACTGCTCGCATCTAATAACGAATTCCTATCAGTCGACTTATAAAAGACCGTGGTGGTCAATTTACCTTCTTTCAAATGGACTGTGACATCCAGATAGTCTATTTGACTGGTACTGTAAAGGTATGTAAACTTTATTGGGCCAGGTGCAGCATTGATGGTATTCATCATGGTTTCGAATGACGAACCGGTCCCATTCCATAGGATGAATAAATCATCTATGTATCTGATGAACCATACAATTTTCTGTGAAAAGGCAGGATTGTCAAAAAATAAATGTTGTTCTTGTTGGAACATAAAAACGTTGGCATACGCCGGGGCCACGCTACTCCCCATGGCACAGCCTGCCAACTGGAGATAGAAACTGCCATTGAACAAAAAATAATTCTTAGTGAGAATCAATCTGAGTAACTGTAAAAATAATGGTTTATCAAAATTAAAGTCTTCTTCCAAATTGTAGATAAACGACTCCATGGCCTCAATGCCAACTTCATGAGGAATCGATGTATATAAAGAAGAGACATCCATGGTACATAGTACCGTATCTGGAGGTAGATCTTCCAAAACCATAATTTTTCTCAAAAAGGTAGAGGTATCTTTCAGATATGTCGCACGTTTGGTGATGTGTGGTTGTAGTATAGAGTCCAGAAGTTCAGCCACTGGTTGGTACAAGGATCCCCTCGCCGAAACGATGGGGCGACCTGGAGGGTTATCTAGGCTTTTGTGAACTTTAGGTAGTGTGTACAGGCAAGGAATGATAGGGTGTTTAGGAATCAGCGCCTCTTTAAGTTTCAAGTCGAGTTGTTTATTCAATACCGCCCGATCCAATACCTGTAATAGTTCTTTCTGAAAACTCTCCGTGGGGTCTCGATCTAATTTGGTGTAAGTGAGAGTGCAGGACAACTGTCGCAGCACTTCTTTGACATATTGAGATCGATCCTGTACAACCACACTACCACCTTTGTCTGCTGGTCGTATTACGATTGACGTGTCCTCGCTTAGTTCTTTAAGGGACCTTCTTTCTTGAAATGTCAAATTATGATGTACTTGGCCTGGTGTGGCTAAGAAGCGGTTCACAGAATCGTTTATCAGACGACTATATGTTTTCAGCGACGAATTGGATGAAACAGGATCAAATGTAGAAGTAGTATATTTCTGTATGATGTGATGTCTCGGTTCTTGATCCTCATCCATGTGCTTATTCTGAAAGAACTCTTTTAATCTCATCTTGCGGTTCATCTGATGTAGGTCGGTTTGCCATTCAAAAGGGTCGTGGAAGTTAGTCGGGACAAAGGAGAGGCCTTTGTTAAGTACAGACATTTCGGTAGTGGTAAGAGGACGTGATGATAAGTTGAAGATCAAGTTGTCTTCTTTGCTTTGCTTACTTTTGTTGATCCTTTGGTTTTGTCGGCTCCTCCTTGTAGGCTTGGGCCAGCATCTGCTCTGGCCCTGGTGGTAGCTCCTAAAGGGGGGCGCTGTGCCGACACTGAATCATCTGAATCTGCCATGGCAAAGTCACTGTCACTATTTGAAAGTTGAGATCCCTTATCCGATCGTCCCCTGCGTGATCTCTGCGATGGTCTCCCATATGCTCTATTCTGAAACTTCATTGTGTCTGTACCCGTTAACCAGCGATACACTTGATGGTCTTCATAGTCATTGCGGACTGTTTGTAGCTTAGATTTTTTAAATTTCAACAGGTCACGTTTGTGATTCTCCACCTGTTGGGTTAATTTAGCCCATGTCGCGGCATATCCTGGGTCAGACAGTGTTTCCATTTGAGATGTATTAAGTGCATCAATCTTGGCTCTAGTGATTGAAAGCTCCCGACCTGACTCCTCTATAACGAGGAGCATCAGATCGAAGCTACATTTATTGAGCACGGCGATCCATCTGCGACAAAAGTCTGGATTCGTTCTCCCTATAGTAGGAGCATTCCGGACACGGAATCCGCGGGGGATCATTTTCTGTCTATAATAGTCGGACAGTGTGGAGCCATGTAGTAGATAGTCCGTCTCCCGCTTGCGTAGTCTGTATAACTGTTTGTACAAATCATCAATACTGTCTTCCAAAGCCTCAGGGACACAATCCTCTGCAAATAAAATTCTATCAGCCTGCGTTTTGTTAAAACTCAGAGTCTCCAGGGTTTGTGAACCCAGGTTGGCAAAAGCAGTCACATCATGTCTGTTTTCATTTGCATCCTCCATATTGCACTACTATGACTTTAAAGTGATGAGTTGAATGTCAATCAATCATATGCAAGTAGGTGCCCTGATACTTGTGGGAGTTAATCCCCACCAAATACAAATCCAAGAATAGATCCGGCACTCAAATAGTCAAAAAACAATCACCTGTGTGCCATTGCAAAAATCCACACATCTGCTAAAGTTCCGAATGATGCACATTTAGAACAGGCAAGGCACTACAGGACTTTTTCAATGAGATAATTTAATGAAAACATGAAAATCGGTACATCACCATGAGCACTTAATCATCAGAACGATGCTGCATTTCGGGCCCCGCAGGGTCCCTTCTTCAGGTAGGTGAAAGTGCTGTAAAAAGAGGACAAACATGTACAAACAACATAAAACACTTACCTAAATAGACTCACCCTGCTTGCATGTGCGGCTTCAGAACGGCGTGGTACTTCCGGTGGGCGACGGGCGCAGACCCGGTGACATCATCCCAATGCGCGGTAACCATGGCAACCCGTGTACACCGCAGATTTCACAGCCGCTTGGAACGCATACCGCTTGCACTGGGAGGCTAGTTAGGAAGAATATATAAATGAAGAACCACATCACTGATAAAAAAGTACATTGTAGTGGCATATTGCAAAAATATAAATACCGCATGAATATAAAGTAATCTGATCAGGGGCAATATATCAACCCTGAATGAACATCCATATTATGTAACGGGGAATACATATACAGGAGGAATAAATGAGAAAACTGACAAGAAAAGACTATATGATATGTAATGCAAAAGCTAGAAAAATGACTAAAGATAACTGGAAGTCTCCAAATTGGCCACAAACGCAGTCTAATGTCTAAAGTCTAATGACCAGCCGGTATCTAGGCATTTCTGTGCTAAAGCCCACGCTCTATCTGATTTAAAATATCAACTTATTGATCATGTTCCCCCCCTGCATAGGGGAGGCGATAGAAGTCTGGCTCTACACAGATTAGAAGCAAGATGGATTTTAAAACTTAATGCCTTACAACCATCTGGCTTAAATGAAAAGATTAATTGGAATGCCCTTCGTACCTTTTGACTGTGTAATTTCTTTTTGATTAGTCTTATTATTTCTAGCTTACTGCGTTTGTGGCCAATTTGGAGACTTCCAGTTATCTCTAGTCATTTTTCTAGCTTTTGCATTACATATCATATAGTCTTTTCTTGTCAGTTTTCTCATTTATTCCTCCTGTATATGTATTCCCCGTTACATAATATGGATGTTCATTCAGGGTTGATATATTGCCCCTGATCAGATTACTTTATATTCATGCGGTATTTATATTTTTGCAATATGCCACTACAATGTACTTTTTTATCAGTGATGTGGTTCTTCATTTATATATTCTTCCTAACTAGCCTCCCAGTGCAAGCGGTATGCGTTCCAAGCGGCTGTGAAATCTGCGGTGTACACGGGTTGCCATGGTTACCGCGCATTGGGATGATGTCACCGGGTCTGCGCCCGTCGCCCACCGGAAGTACCACGCCGTTCTGAAGCCGCACATGCAAGCAGGGTGAGTCTATTTAGGTAAGTGTTTTATGTTGTTTGTACATGTTTGTCCTCTTTTTACAGCACTTTCACCTACCTGAAGAAGGGACCCTGCGGGGCCCGAAATGCAGCATCGTTCTGATGATTAAGTGCTCATGGTGATGTACCGATTTTCATGTTTTCATTAAATTATCTCATTGAAAAAGTCCTGTAGTGCCTTGCCTGTTCTAAATGTGCATCATTCGGAACTTTAGCAGATATATATATATATATATATATATAAAAAAAAAAAAAAAAAAATTTTCGGATAAGTTTTGAAAGCATGTTTTTTGGGGGGAATAAAATTCCAGTTGTGGTTGAGCACCTTCCTTTATTGGCATTTTGCTTGCGATTCAGAAGTAGCAGAATTGCTCAGTCCCACTGATTTCCTTCATTGTGCTGGGCATTTGCTATCCTTTCAGAATTTGTTCTCTGTGGGGCTCATTCAGATTGGATCGCAATTGGCGATCCAAACGCAAAAATTTCAATGATGCTTCGGGCGAATGTGCAGGGCCTGCCTTGCACATGCGCCCGCATTTACTACAGGTGCCCCGCAGTAAATGCGAATGCTTCTGCCTGTCCATCAGGCAGATGTGTTTGCTGGGAGGGAGGCTCCGTTTTTAAGGCAGAGATGAATCATTGCGGGGGCGGCAGTGGGGAAACTAAGGCATGGTGGGGCGAACGGGGGGCATGGCGTGTTCGAGATCGGGGCGGCACATGCAGCCGCTCTGATCAAAGGATGGCTGTGCCATTAGGAGGTATCCGGATCTGTAGAGGGATGCTCTTTGGGCAGGCTTATGTAGCAATGACAGACTTTGTTAAACTGCACCATGTTTTTTATTGGATTTAGGAGGTACTGTATTTATCAATCTGGCTTCCTTCTCCAGCCAACTCAGTGGGGTTCTCCTGTAGATTGCTCCTCTGGTCATCACCACTTGCAGCTATTAACATTTAAAGCTGGGTCCACTGTGTTTGTTTATAGCCTGGATGGTTCCTGGTGTTCAGCTTCTTGGCCTGCAGAACGGAACACTAATGTTTTGACAAGAAACTTTCTTCTTCTTGAACTATTTCACTGTTGAGTTCCTTTATATCTGAGGTTAGTGCTTGTGCCACTAAAGCATATTTTGTTGAGTTATCCTGGGTGTGGTGCATGTTGTCAATTGACAGTGGACCACATAATTTCCAGTTGTACTCTTGCATTTGCAGGGTGTATTAAATGACCTTTAGTGTAATATTGTTTTTAGGGCCCCTCATGTGCCATTGGATGAGATTAATGTAACTGATGACTTTGCTAGGTTTCGGTGGAGTAGACTTAGGGGTCTATACAATTTGTGCCGTTTTTTCCGACAGTCGGAAAATACAGCACTTTTCGACAAATATGGGTTGAATTAGTATTTGACCCATTCAATAACAGTGTAATTTTTCCAACTGTCGTTAAAAATGACACTGTCTAAAAGTATGTGTATCGAATCCGCTGCCGATACACGTAGTTTGTCGAATTTATGGGCATTTTTTTTCGACAGGTTTTTGGCCTGTTTTCAACAATGCCAATTCAATTATTTAAAAACTCAGATTGACATGTCAAAAACGGGACCAAAGCCAGCGAAAATGCCTGCAAATTGAATACTGAACTGTTGGATCCTCTCCGTCGGAGAGAATTCGACAGGTACTGAATAGACCCCTTAGGGTCTTTTCACCTAGTGCAAAGTCAGTTGGTGAGCCATGCCCTTATTACGTTTGGCTGGTGATTGAGCCAACATGTAGTGCTTACTCTATCAGGTCTTTCAATCTCTTATGTTGGAACTCTGTGATGTGAGTAGTTCTAGACTCGAGCATCAGTTTTTCAAACAATGGGGCAGATATATTAGCAAAAAAAATGTTTAACCTAGGTTAAATTCAGGCGCAAAAATGGGGTGATGTTCTAATTTAGCTGCTGCTATAGGGACAGGGTTAGTCAATCCTGTATAATGCTAAAAACAACAGACAAAGAAAGGAATAGCACCGCTTAAATAAAAAATAATAAAATGAATTCGTATATAAAAATTTCTTAAAAGGAGCATATAGAGATGAATGGATTGAAAGTTAATAATATTCAATTTAATAAAACAATTAACAATACAGATATTGTACTAAATATTGTGCTAAAAATTAAAAGCAACCAGAACCACCACAAATGCTGCAGTAATGTGCTGTCCGTTCCTTAATTTTGTTGGACTATAAATTAAATCAGTGCAGATGAATAACTGGAGGGCTGGTGGCACAGTCCTTTATTAACATTACCACTGTAAGGGCTACTGGAGGAAGAAGTCCCAAAGAAGAAGTCCCTTTTAGATGGGTGGAGTCACTGGGGACCCAAATCCTCACCAGGTTTGCGGTGACCTCAATGCTGAGTGGATAAACAGTGGTACCAGTTGGTGGTGATGTTCATCAATTGCATCTGCACGAAGCTGTGGAAGTCCAATAAAGGTCCGGATATAGCGAAGGCAGCGTCCAAATAGCTGGTAGACAATGTGGGGTGACACCTGACGCATTTCGCTGCAGAACCTGCAGCTTTTTCAAAAGGTTTAGCACAATATTTAGTACAATATCTGTATTGTTAATTGTTTTAATAAATTGAATATTATTAACCTTCAATCCATTCATCTCTATATGCTCCTTTTAAGACATTTTTATATACGAATTCATTTTATTATTTTTTATTTAAGCGCTGCTATTCCTTTCTTTGTTTCTTGGGCAGATATATTACCCTGGAGAAGGCATACGGAAGTGATAAACCAGTGATAAATGCAAGGTGATAAATGCACCAGCCATTCAGCTCCTATGTGTTAATTTACATATTGGAGCTGATTGGCTGTTGTGTTTATCACCTTGCATTTATCACTGGTTTATCACTTCCTTATGCCTTCTCCAGGTTAATACATCTGCCCCCCTGACTGGAATTTATTTTCTTATGCAACTGAAGGGCCACCCTGACTTTACTAGAAGTTTTAAAATTAGGAAGCTTTGAAGGACCATAAAAAAGTATGGCATCAACTCTGCTGCAGTCTATTGTTCTCAGTTGCAAGAGTTTAGTGTTATGTAAAAATTATAGTCTAAAACTGACCAACTGGGTAGGGGATCAGTACGTAATCCCGCTGGACGGGATCCCAGCGGTCGAAAAACCTACGCCGGAATCCCGACCACACAATCCCTACAGGGGTGGCGAGCGGAACGCAGCCCCTTGCGGGCTCGCTTCGCTCGCCACGCTGCGGGCACGGTGCCTCGCTACGCTCGGCACACTATTATATTCTCCCTCTATGGGTGTCGTGGACACCCACGGAGGGAGAATATGTCGGGATTGTGGCGGTCGGGATTCCGGCGTCGGTATTTCGACCGCCGGGATCCCGTCCAGCGGGATGTTGACCGCATCCCCTGGGTAGGCCTATTGGGTTTTCAGGACCGCTTGTGAAGATGCTATGATCTGTCTGATGCTACAGTATGAAGCATTGTGTCACTAGCAATGGTCTGCGGATTTCAGTATGCATTAGCTTAGGATTGGAGTTGCCAGTTCGCCAACTTCTGCAGGATTTTCTGATCCTGATGTCAAAGTGCAGGAGATTGGCTACATACAGTATAAGCATTAACACTGGATGCAAAAGTGATCACTAAACACCAGGAAACTCCATAACTTCAGAATTTGGTGATCACTTTTCAACCCAGTGGTCTGTTGTGCTACCCCCTATGTGCTGGTCTCGTTTTCAAACACAATGAGCCGCAGCAAAGAAGAACTTGGAGTGTACCGTTATACTAGTATGCATGTGCAAACCCCCCCCTCTCCCAGCATCTCTATGCCATTGGCATGCCACTTTAGGACTGATCCTATTCATGCAATCTACATTGAATCTCTGTTGTAGTGAGAAAGTACCATATATCTGTAAGGGTGAAGTAACTTTTGATTTACATTGTGTTCACTGGGACTGCATAGAGACTGACTATTATGCACTGAGATTCTCCTCGGTTAGAGCTGTAAGGCGACAATCTGTTACAATCAATATATTCCCTTCAGATACTCCAGCACGTATGTTCTCTAACTCAGGGGGTCATTCAGATCTTATCGCTGCTGTGCGTTTCCGCACAGTGGGTGATCAGGTCATAACAGCGCATGCGTATGCACCACAATGCGCACGCTCCTCAGACAACAACAACGGGTATCACCGGTCAGCGACGGAATGGTGCAAAAAATCAGTTCGCACGGGCGTTCACAAGGTGATTGACAGGAGGAAGCCGTTTGTGGGTTGTAACTGTCCGTTTACTGTGAGTGTTCGGGAAAACACAGACGTGTCCAAGCATTTTCAGGGAGGCTTTCTGACATCAGCTCCGGCCTCGATCAGCCTGAATGTATCGCACTGTAGGAGTAAGTCCTGGCCTGCACAGAGACTGCACACACTGGATTTTGGCAGCTCGGCGTACACATAGCATCGCACACTTGCACAGCGAAAATACACTCCCACTGTAGGCAGAGCCGGCCCTAACCAATATGATGCCCTAGTCAAGATTTTGTCTGGTGCCCCCTAGCACTCCTTATTCACATTACCCCATTGCTCTTTCTTTACATTAGAACTCGCTGTAGTGCACCTTATACACATAATGCCACACATTAGTAATGCATTTATACACATAATATCACACAGTAATGCCCCTTACACATATTACATACATTATTAATGTTCTTAAAACATATTGCGCATTGCATTTTATACCAATCTTTATTAATCCCCGTATACACATATTGTCCCTTTTACATATACAGCACATTATTAATGCCCTTATACACATAATGACACACATAGTGCCCCTTACACATATGCCACACATTATTAATGCATTTATACACATGACACACATAATACTCCAGACACATATGCTGAACACTATTGCACAACCAACCCACCCACACACAGCACGCACACGGCCAATAAACACTGTGACCACTGCCTCGGCTTGGATACAGATGTGTCCTCATACATCTTGCCTTAATAAGCCATGCAGCAGGAGATGTCTGGCGTGAGTCAGCTGGCAGCACTGCTAACGCCGGGCACTGTTTTTGCAGAAATTGTATCTTATTTGCATTACTATGTGACTAGGATGCACAAGCAGCTTATGCTGATTAAAATGATATGCGGCATGCCTATATTCTGTGTGCGACTGTGGCTGTATCTGCATACAAAATGCTACGTTACAGTGATTTACAGGAATACACTGTAATGTAGCAATTTTGTATGCAGATACAGCCTCAGACACACAGAATATAGGCATGCTGCATATCATTTTAATCAGCAGAAGCTGCTTGTGCCCCTAGGCATTCCAAATGCCGTAGACAATTGCCTAGTTTGCCTATGCCTAGGGCCGGCTCTGACTGGAGGCAGCGACTATCTGAAAGCAGGACAGCAAAAAACCCAGCCCAGAGATTAGATCTGAATGACCTTCTCAGTCCTCAGGACCCCAAACAGTAAACGTTTTCCAGGTAATCCAGCATGTGCACAGGTGTATTTATTACTCACTGACACATTTTAAAAGGTTTCACTGATGATACTGTGAGGAAACCTGCAAAACATGCACTGTGTGGGGTCCTGAGTACTGAGTTTGAGAACATGTGCTCTAGCATTTATTTAAAGTGCTATTTTTAAGAAGAGTGGAGTTTATATATTCTACTTTGCTTCAATAGAGTGACCATATTATCCCTTTTACCTGGGACGCTCATAGATTACACAGGTTCTGTGGATGACTAAAACCAGCTGAAATGCAGGCTTGAAGTCAGCCAGCCACAGAACCAGGGCCGGATTAATAATGGGGCTAATGGAGCTGCAGCTCCAGGCCCAGCTCCAAAAATAGGCCCAGAGCATCGCAGATCTCTGCTGCAGTAAACAGGAAATAAAATTTCCTTCTGCTGCAGCCTGCAGTGCAGCGTCCTAGGTGGGCCCCTCCCCCTCCTCCCCCTCCTCCCTCACCACCCGAGATCCGCCTCCCATGTCCGCGGCACCGAAGGATCAAATGATGCCGCTGACAGAGACAGAATAAGGCTTTCTCAGCCTTACCTACAGTGTGTCTCGGCGGCGCCTCCGCGCCTGATGACGTCACGGCAACTGACGTCAAAAAGGTGCCGCCCTGCCTGCCACTATCACACTTGTCCTTATGTCCTGATATGGACTCCGCAACGCAGAGTCCGCAACACAGCCCAGGACATGGCAGCAGGGCTCACAAGGCAGCATCTCCATGACAGTGGTCGGCTTGGTGGCGGCAGCAACAGCAGCAGGGTGTCTGATATCCTCCAGACTGAGGTGAGGTATCAGACCCGTTACCTGCTGGCTGCTGCTGACTGATTCAGTAGTGGGGCATACTGAGGAACACGTGTGTATATTATATGTTGTATATACACGTGTATATATATTTATGTGTATACATATATAGATGTGTATATATATATATATATATATGTATGTGTGTGTAAATATTTATATATATATACATACATACATACATACATACATACATATATATGTGTGTGTTTATGTATATATAATGTGTGTGTAGTGCCGGCTCCAGGCATGGTAAATATGAGCAGCCACTCTAGAAGGGGGCGCATGGCCATTTCAAATATGGTGCTGACAACCAGCCAATTGCAGCTCGCGGACCGGCCAGCGGCGGTTCCTGATTGGCTTCCAGGCCACGACCTATGATTGACTCAAGAGCCGGCGCCATATTTCAAATGGCCACTGGAGACCGGGCTCAGTAAGGGGTAGGAGAGATGCACACTGCACTGTGCCTTCCCTCCCTTCCCTCAGACACGAGCAGCAGCAGCCCAGCAGCGGTGAGCACTACTGGGGGCATTATATGTATCTGTAACTGCTGGGGCATTACATGTATCTGGCATTGCTGGGGGTATTACGTGTATCTGGCATTGCTGGGGTTATTACATGTATCTGGCACTGCAGGGGCATTACATGTATCTGGTACTGCTGGAGGTTTTACGAGTATCTGGCATTGCTGGGGGTATTACATGTATCTGACACTGCTGGGGCATTACATGCATCTGACACTGCTGGTGGTATTATGTGTATCTGGCACTGCTGGGTGTATTACGTGTATCTAGCATTGCTGGGGGGTATTACATGTATCTGGCACTGCTGGGGCATTACGTGTATCTAGCACTGCTGGGGTTATTAGATGTATTTGGCACTGCTGGGGGTATTACGTGTATCTGGCACTGCTAGGGCATTACATGTATCTGGCACTGCTGGGAAATTATGTGTATCTAGCACTGCTGGGGTTTTTACGTGTATCTGGCATTGCTGTGGGTATTACGTGTACCTGGCACTGCTGGGGCATTACGTGTATCTGGCACTGCTGGGGTTATTAGATGTATTTGGCACTGCTGGGGGTATTATGTGTATCTGGCACTGCTGGGGGCATTATTTGTAACTGGCACTAATGGGGGCATTACATGTTAGGAGCATTCCTGGGGGATTTAGTAAAAACTGGAACGTTCTGGTCCCCGCAACATCGGACCAGATTCCTGCAGATATTTCAGCCATTGTGGTGGTAAGACTGCGTGGTGGTGTGAAGGGGGGGCATATGTGTCAGCAGTCACCGGGGAGACAGGGAAAGAGAGAGATTACAGCCTTCCTGTTTGGTCCTGTCCTTTCAGGTTTTTTTACCACATCCCTGGATCATACAAATAGGCTGTAATCTCCCTCCCTGTCTCCCCGGTGACTTCTGTCACATACAACTCCCGGGACAAGACATCCCCGGATGGGGACACACATTACAATCTCCGAAGTAGCTGAGATTGCTGCAGGGATTCGGTGCAGCTTTCCCGGGGCAAAGAAGTATATTCCACTGTCAGCATTTCAGGGTGTCAGGACCACATACAATACATTGTATGTATTGCATGTGGTCCTGACGATGGTGTGGATGCCCTGTCACATTGATCGGGTAATATACTCGTTTGCCATATATATATATAGTAAATCTATGGAGATGGCACTCACAACTGGTATGAAGTAGTATTCAGTGGTCAATAATATAACAGGTGGTGTATGCTTCATATATGTCCTCCATGGTTTTAGCCACACCCCATGGGTCAAACCTCACCCCCATATCAAAAGTAAAACCCCCGCCATGCTGGTCACACCCCCTGAGATGGAGCACAATAGGCCCTTTATAAATTTCAACTCCAGGCCCATCAGGACCTTAATCGCACAGAACCTGTGTAATCCATGAGCGTCCCAGGTAAAAGGGATAATATGGTCACTCTAGCTTCAACTACATTATATATCCTCTATTACACCGCATTAGTGATTCAAGAGAACTTTATGGTACTGATTGAAATAGAAGATTGGATGCTATGTGATTTACAGTACTGCAGCATACAGAAATTTTAACTGTCCATATATTTTATAAGTGTCCATATATTGTTACTGTATTTTACTTTATCTATATTTTACTGTAACTATATGTGACCACTGAGTGGTGTGATACTGATACATTTTTTCCATTCCCAGTAGTTAATATGTATTTTGTATATTTTTATTAAATGTTTATTTAAAACATATTTTGTGTTTTAAAGGGGTTATTCAGAGATGAACGCAGATGGCTGCATACGCAGCCAGATCTGCGTACATCTCTGCGCGTTCTGGGGACCGCCCAGCACAGGGCAAGGCCACCCAGCATGCATGAGGCCACCTCCCGATGCATCCACAATCTAATTGCAGATGCACAGGAACTAAGGTTGACCACTGACAACGCTGTCAGGTGGTTAGTGGTCATGTTTTAAACTGTAGTGGATGCGTGTGATGTCATGCAGCTGCGCTGAAAGCGGTCCCCGGCCCGCCCCCATTCACCCTGCCCCCTCAATGCCAAGTCGACGCCCACCGCAGTCAATCACATTGCAGTTGCATTCTTCGAGGATGTGTTTGCAATGTGTGTCCCCGCACAGCTGCTGTGCAGCCGCTGCTCATGCTGGCACCATCAGCAAACTGCGCTGCAGGCCGCATCAGCGGCTAAGTGTGTCATCAAGCGGTACCTGGATTTCTCCACTCTGGTTTAATGATTAAAACCTTCTGTTTTTTTTTTTTTTTTTTATCCCTTTCAGAATCCTTTTTTGATCCTCAGCACTGTTTCAGCAAATCTGTTTGCAATATTATTTTTTCCTTGATGTTCGGAAATCATCATAAATATGAGGATGATGACATCGATACTGTTTTGTCTTGTATAAATGAAGCATTAGCGATTATGAGCTCAGCCTGGGGACAGGTAAGAATGACATTACTTTAACAGGATATTGACTAAACCAATGGTAGAACAGGCGTTGCCAGAGCCTTTAGCAAAATTTGGGAAGGAGTCTGGCGATGCTGAACTGGCTTTCCTGTCCCACAGCTGTGATCTAGGGTGCAGAGCACAGGTTTTGTATGAGCAGGATGCGTTTAGCATCCCAGCCGTCTGAATGCCGGCAGTCATGTGACCTATGCCGGAATCCCGACACCACTCAGGAGACTGGTGCCAGATCACAGACAGTTGACATCCCAAAGGTGAGTATCAGGGTACGGGTTAGGTCATGGGGGGGTTAGGCTTAGGCAATAGGAGGCTTAGGGTAAGGCACTAGGGGGGGTTAGCCTAGCCACACACACCCTCCCCCTCAAGGGTAAGCCATCGCCAGGGGCAGATTGGCCACCACACCACAAGATTTAGGGTAGGGGACCGGGGGACTAGGGGTTAGAAATACTTACCCCCTCCAATGTCAGGATCTTCAATGTCAGGATGCTACGGTGTGGTACATATTCTGTATGATAATGCATGAATAGCACAAAAAATATAATATAATACCAGCCGCCACCAAATGGGATGTGCCAATTCCCCAAAAAAAAATTACACAGAAGAGATATAGTATAGTGTATTATATGGTCTAAAACAGCAATAACAATATATAGTAAACCAAATATAATAGTATAAAATAAAGTAGCAAGCAACCAGTACTATGTATTAAGAAATATCACAATTCAAAAAACACAATAAAATATGTAATTTACCACTCACAGAAGATGTGGTACTTGTGTACTTTACCGACTCATTTATGGACTCATTGCAGAGACATGAGTTTTTCAATTATTTTTTTTTCATTCTTTGAACTTTTTCATACTTTATGATCCACGTGGACTATGATGGGGAATAGTAACCTGTGATGAGCGCAGCGGTAGCGGAGAGAGGCACCTTGCCCAGGAGGGGATACAGCGCACTAATTGCGGTTCCTCACTTTACAAAGAAAACGACACCAAAAAAATGTATGTGCAGAACTAGCTTAAATAACTGTTATCCTTGAAAAGTGATTTTAGAAGATATTGCCAGTTGTCGGCTACCGAAAGTACCATATAATAAGGTAATGAGTCCGTAAAATACACAAGTACCGAAGTTTTAATTAAAATGACATAAAGGGGTCAATCCAATTAACTGCGAGTTAATTGCAGCGAGAGTAAGTGCGGCTTTATGCGATGCTGCTGGACTCAAGGATTTCTGTTTGCAGACTCATAGGGCTGCATACAATAATTTGTGAGTCCATGTTTAGATTAGGTCACAAGGGGAGTGAAATGCAACAACACTCTCACTTTGCAGTTAATTATATAGAACCAATAGACAGTATTTTTTCATTACATTGTAACAAAAGATTAAAAAGAAGTGGAAAAATAAATACCACAGTACACACATTCATCTATAGTAAATATTAATATTAGTAAAAAAACTAAAAAAAAACTGTTTATACTGATAAATCTGAGGCAGATAGATTATATTGTGGATTAGCGGGCAAATAACTTCAGTTTATATGGAGATAAAGGGCCTTATTCAGTATAAGTTGTAGTTTGCAAAAAAAAATCCCGTAAAGCTACAACTTCTTTCTCTAGCATGCGAGGGGCCACATAGCACAAGGTAAACACTGTGTCCCCCCCACCTGCTGAAATGCACTTCGCAAAGTGCCAGGCCACCATGTTTTGGGTCACAGCGGCTGCATGTGACATCACGCAGCCACCGCAGCCTCTCCCGCAAGCGGTCCGGACACGCCACCAATGTCCGGACCATCCCCACAATGCCGCGCTGCCATCCCCAGAATGTCGCAATGCCTTCCCCATTGCTACCACCCGCCAGCTCTTAAACTGTGATTGCACACAATTGCAGTTTAAGTCCTCGCACATTTGCGCAGCAGCATGCGCAGAAGTGCGGAAATCACTGAATAGTGATTTCTGCACTTCAGCAATCCATGCTGAATTAGGCCCAAAATCCGTTCAGGTTATGGACAGAAACACACAAAATGTAATCTATGGGCACCGGATCTCTGTAGGGCTAATGAATGCCTGATTCCAATTTGAATGCAATACCAATGTTCACACAACTGGGCACTTATGGATCGACTGCTCAAGCGCATTTCTGCATCAATGGTGCGTACAGTAAGTGTATGCAGTTGCTAAGAACTTTGTGGCTCTAGTGCATGTCTCAATGTGACTCTCTGCACCTCTGCAGGAGAGAGTACAGTAAGACACTGCTGATATGGTGATGAATGTGGGGTACTGAGTACTGATGTCTGACAGGGAATTGTTGACAATACCACAGTGGTAAAGAGGATTCCCGCTGTGGCAGTGCATGATGGGCACAGGTGCCAAGGTGTTAGGACTTCAACATATGTCACGGTTTAACCAAAAAGTCATTATATTCAATACTTAATACAGCAACATATTCTCTGGGAAGTCATTTTCTGCATCCCCATTTCAGATTTACGCTCTGAATGTCTGCTCTACAGGGTCGAATTTAGGGGTCAGGATGCCCCTAGGCACATTATTGGACACCCCCTTTCCCCCCTTCCCCTCGTTCATCACGTCATTGCCCCCTTCATTTCGAGTGCCAGTCTGGATACCTCGAGACCAACGAAGCAGCCCCAGCCTCACCCTACTACCATCTCCTGGACCACAATTTGCTGCCCATTGTCTTACCTCCATCAGTTGCTAAATAAAATTTTATATATATATATATATATATATATATAGTTGTAATGACGAAAAAAAGAGAGTCATCTGGCCATTATCAGCAAGTGCTGCCCCTAGGCATGTGCCTCACGTGCCAGGTGGGAAATCCACTACTGCTGCTCTGATCTCGCACAGCCTAGTTACGGCAAACTTGACCATCACAAGTCGCAGCTCACAGCCAGTCTGCTAAACCTGAAACTTACTCCTCAGCTGGGTTCAGAAAATCTGCAGCCAACAACACATACCCTTGGCTCAGCTTCCCTACACAATGGGGTAGCATACCCCCGATTTGTAGAATGGTACTGCACGCCACCCCAGCTCCACCCCCCCAAATGATGCAGCTAACGAGGTAGGGGAGAGCTGCAAGGGATTACGCAGGAACCATTCTGCGCATGCTCAGACCTTCAAACATTGTATATGTATGTAAACCATTGGGTTTGACTACAAATGCAGATCAGTCACATTGTTACTAAGCAATTCTCCACAAATGCATATTACTGCATGAACATTTTAATATATTTTATCTAGGATAATTTATTTCACAAAAAGTATTATATTTGTCCATCTGTGAGTCCAAACTAGGTTAGATTGTTCAATATTCTTATTAGACAGATAGGGCGGGATGGAATGCAGTAGTAGTTTTTTCCTCTGTCTAACAATATTTGTATGTGATTCCATTCCGTTCCATCTTCAGATGTATGATATGTTTCCTGGCCTGATGAGATTTATTCCTGGACCTCACCACAAAATATTTAAACTACTGAAGAAGCTCAGCCAGTTTGTGGAAACTAGAATAAAAATTAATCAGAAGACTTTGGATCCTAATAACCCAAGGGATTATGTTGACGTTTTCCTCATTCAAATCGAAAAGGTAAAAATGTGTCTTGGAGCAAAACTTCAGTATAGATTTTATGGGGTAATTATATGAAGAAAACGTAACAGTAAATGGAACTGATTTATAAAGACATTGGGTCTGATGTAATGAAGTCCGAATTGGCCATAGGTGAGTGTTCCCTGCCAAAGCCAGACATTTTTTTTGCTGCAGCAATCTTTTGCAAGGCGTTATACAGGATTGCTGTTTAAAAAAAAATAAAACGGTTCGACCGGGAACCCGCACCTCCGGCCAATTTGGACTTCGATACATCCGGCCATTTATGTGACATAAATGTAGTAGGAAGAATAATGGGTAGCTGTTAAATAGATTAATAGAGGGAATTTCTAAAAAAAAAATATCACTGTATGTAGTCCTATGAACAATTATACTGTTGGAAGTAAAGAAAAAAATATTAATCCACTTTTGGAAGTAAAGAAAAAAATATTAAACTAATTTACAGATTGGTTATGATCTGTGGCAGTCAGACTGGGCATAATTCAGTAAGGATAGCAAATTCTGCAAATTAGCAGAATTTGCTATTCTTTGGAGCACATGCTGGGGACCGCCCATCACTGGGTAAGGCCGCCCAGCATGCTGACCGGAGCCTCCCCCCACTTCAACAAGCAGAAATTACGATCACATTGCAATTTCTGATCGTTAGCAGAAATAGAGGAAGCCACCTGCCGGCGCAGCCTAGCTGATCCCCGCAGGAGACCCACCGCCATCTTCCCAATCGCAGACGCTGCGTGTGATATCAGAAAGCCGCTGTGGTCAGCCCCCATTCACGCCGCACTGCCCCCCGTTCATCCGGCTCCACCCCGCAATGCTCTGTCTCCTCCTTGGAGCGTTGCCCGCCCCACCCCTGCCCCGCGACCGCCTCTGCCTGATTGACAGGCAAAGGCGATCATATTTTCTGTGGCCCCCGGCTGAAAATGTGGGCGCATGCGCAGGATGGGAGCTGCACATGCGCCCGCAACTTTTTCTCAAAAATTCCGGTTGGATCGCACACTGCGATCCAACCAGAATTAGGCCCAATATTGGGATTCATCATGTTGACATGAAATTATCAGCATGGTCATGTCAACATTGACCATGTTAACATACATCATGTAGACAGTGAAGAAATGTTGACATGTTAGAATGTTGACATATCCTCCCTGGCGGCACAGTGGTGACCGTCACTTGTGGGTCAGACCTCAGTTCCTCTGATGTTTGGGTATTTCCCAATATCCCTAATTCCTTAATTCTCTTGCTCTCTCTAGTGAAACTTTAAAAAAAATCATCTTTTTAATCAATGATATTTACAAATAAACTACAACACACATACCATATATATATATATATATATATTGTAACATACTCAATACCAAACAACACACATGGGTGGACACTTACTAAGGTCTCGATTCCATTCGAGTTTGATTTTTTTTTCTTCTAAGTGGCATCTCAGGAATTTACTAAACACAAATCTCGGCAGTGTTGGGGCTATTCGTATTGAGATACACTGCCAACCACACAAATACAAATCAATAGACCATCTGTCAAACGCGCTGTTATTTTATACAACATTTGTATTCTCAATCACTGCTGACAATAGCCAAACACTGCCGGGAAAGCATGGAATTTTCAAATAGAACTGCTATTGGCTGGCGTGTTTTGATAGTCATGCATGGATCAGTGAGAAAAATTGTATTAGGTCCCCCCTCCTAAGCATAGCCAGCCTTGGGCTCTTTGAGCCGGTCCTGGTTATTTAAAATATCAGGAAAAAATCCGTAGGGTTCCACAGTATTTATACAACCAGCACTGGGCTCATGGTCTGGTCCTGGTTCCAAAAATATGGGGGACAAAAGAAGTAGGGGTCCCCCGTATTTTTAAAACCAGCACCAGGCTCCACTAGCCAGGGACATAATGCCACAGCAGGGGAACACATTTATATTGGTCCCTGCGGCCATGGCATTACCCCTCCAACTAGTCACCCCTGGCCATGGTTCCCTGGGGGCCTGGAGACCCCTAAAATAAAGGGGTCCCCTCCTCCAGGCACCCAAGGTCCAGGGGTGAAGCTCAAGGCTGTACCCCCCATCCATGGGTGGTGGATGGAGGGCCAATAAAAGAGTAAAAAAAAGAATATTGGCTTTTTCTGTGGAACTACAAGTCCCAGCAAGCCTCCCCACATGCTGGTACTTGGAGAATCACAAGTACCAGCATGTGGGGAATTAACTGGCCCACTAGTACCTGTAGCTCTACAACAAAAGAAATACCCCCAAAATACACAACACACTGTGAAAGTAAAGTTTTAATAAAACACACTAACATACTCAGACATACTTACCTACATCCCACGCCGCCATTCATGTCTACACCACCTGGGTGCCCTCCTTCATAGATATATAGGTAGTATGGTTCTATGGTTAGGATTACATCTCCTGTCCTTGTAGCAAAAAGAACCAGGCGGCACTCCGGGTTTTTGAAAAAGTAAACAAACGTGTATTGGTCACAGCAAAAGGTTTAAACAAGCATAGTGGTCACGCCGACGTTTCAACACCCTAGCGGCGTTTTCCTCAAGCTGCTATGCTGCAAGTGAAAAAACACACACCAAACAAAAAAAAAAGAAAAACTTGCAGCATAGCACCTTGAGGAAAATGCCGCTAGGGCGTTGAAACATCGGTGTGACCACTATGCTTGTTTAACCTATTTGCTGTAACCAATACTACCTATTTATATATAAATATATATATATATATATATATATATATATATATACTCACAAACAATCCTGTGTAGATCGGTCCTCTTCTTTCCCTGTAGGCATCCATGGGTTAAAAAAAAATGAAAATTCTGAACCACGCCACTAAAGGGGATCTGTTTCCCCCGAATGCTGGGACCCCCCATGACTGCTGTCACTAGAGGACCCAGCAGCCTATCCGGGAGCACCACGTCATAGTGCTCTCTTGATTGGCTGTGTGCTCCTGGCCTGTCAATCAGGTGGAGCACTCTGGCTATAATGGAGGATTGTGGTCCACCATTATAGTCTATGGTGGGAAAATTGGCATTAATTAAATAACAAAAATACAGGTGTCAAAGAGGACCACAATTCTCAAAACATAATACAGCTAAGATGTAAGTAGTGTGGAAGTAATCATGGTACTACTTTGGGGCTGGCGGCCATAGATAGAGATGAGCCTTTACCAGCAAGAGAAATAGCAGGTAAAGATGGTCGTTGAGTAGGAGAGAGCTGTGAGTGAAATGTGTCGAGAAGAGCGCTTTGACAACAAGAGGAAAGAGGGCCCTGCTCTGAAGAGCTAACAATCTAGTGGGAAGGGGCAACAGACAGATGATATGAGGTGCAAGCAAGCGGGAGGTAGCCTGATGGCAGTATGTAAGCAAAGCAGAGATGTTCAAGGCATGAGGAAGGGGGATAAAGGAGCAGCCACCAGACTAGGTTATGCATCGGAAGGGTATGCTTGATGAATAGGTGGGTGTTCAGTGCCCGTTTGAAGCTTTGCAAGGTCGGGGAGAGTCTAATGGAGCGGGGGAGCGCATTCCACTGAAGTGGTGCAGCACAGGCAAAATCTTGAACTTGAGCATGGGAAGCAGTAACCAGTTTAGAGGAGAGGTGATGGACATTGGCCAACCATAGGGGATGGGAGGGAGTATGAAGGGAGAGGAGGTTGGAGATGTAGGGAGCAGTGGAATTAGAGATGGCCTTGTATGTGAGGGTGAGGAGTTTGAAGAGGATTCTGTAGGGGAATGGGAGCCAGTGCAGATTTTGTCGAAGGGGAGTGGCAGATGTGGAGTGGCGGGAGAGGAAGATGAGCCTAGCTGCGGAGTTGAGGACAGATTGAAGGGGAGCAAGATGGGAGTAAGGGAGGCCAGTGAGGAGATTATTGCAGTAGTCGAGTCGTGAGATGACCAGTGAGTGGATGATAAATTTAGTTGCACTCAGGGAGATAAATGGCCTGATGCGAGCAATGTTGAGTAGCTGGAACCGACAGGATTGTGCTAGAGCTTGGACGAGTGGTGCAAAGGAGAGGGAGGAGTCAAGAGTGATGCTCAAGCAGCAGAGTTGGGGAACGGGGGAGATGATGGTGTTGTCAACAGTGATAGAGATATTGGTAGGGGTGTTACTCTGGCTGGGGGAAAGATAATGAGTTCAGTTTTTTCCATGTTGAGCTTCAGAGAGTACTCAGACATCCAGGAGGAGATGGTGGAGAGGCAGCTGGAAACCTGAGAGAGGACAGAGGGGGACATATCAGGAGAGGAGAGGTAGAGTTGTGTGTCATCAACATAGAGGTGGTATTGAAGGACATAGGAGTTAATGAGCGCACCCAGGGAAGAGGTGTACAGGGAAAACAGAAGGGGGCCTAGGACAGAAGACTGAGGGACACCAACAGGAAGGATGAAAGGGTGTGAGGTGGTGCCAGAGACAGACACAGAGAAGGAGTGGTTAGTGAGGTAAGAGGTAAACCAGTCAAAGACAGTGCTAGAGAGGCCAACGAGTGTGCAGAGGAGGAGAGGATGATCCACGGTGTCAAAGGCAGCAGAGAGGTCCAGAAGGATGAGCAGAGAGAAGTGGCCCCTGGATTTGGCCAAAAGCAGGTCATTGGTGACTTTCACCACGGCAGTCTCAGTGGAGTAGAGTGAGCGAAAGCCAGATTGTAGTGGATCAAGGATGGAGTTGTCCGAGAGGTAGCTTGTGAGACGGCTGTAGACCAGTCATAGAAACATAGAATTTGATGGCAAATAAGAACCACTTGGCCCATCTAGTCTGCCTTTTTTTATTACATTATTTTTATCTCTAACCTTATTTGATCCTTATTTCTTTGTAAAGATATCCTTATGTCTATCCCATGCATGTTTAAAGTGTTCTACTGTCTTAACCTCTACCACCTCTGATGGGAGGCTATTCCACTTGTCCACTACCCTTTCTGTGAAGTAATTTTTCCTCAAATTTCCCCTGAACCTCCCCCCTTCAGTCTCAGCGCATGTCCTCGTGTCCTATTGCTTCTCCATTTGGAGAATGTTTCCCTCCTGGACTTTGTTAAAACCCTTGATATATTTGAAAGTTTCTATCATGTCCCTCCTTTCCCTTCTCTGTTCCAAACTATACATATTGAGATTTCTTAGTCTTTCTGGATATGTTTTGTGATGTAGGCCATCCCAGTCGTTCAAGTAGTTTGGAGGCGAATGGGAGAAGAGAGATGGGGCAGTAGCTAGTGGGTGATAAAGGGTCAAGGTTGTTTTTTTTTAGAATAGGTGAGACCAGGGCATGTTTGAATGATGAGGGAAAGATGCCGGTAGAGAGTGATAGGTTAAAGAGGTGAGCAAGGTGGGAGCAGGCAGTGGGGGAGAGGGAGTGGAGAAGACGGGAGGGGAGGGGGTCCAGGGGGCAGGTTGAGGGGGTGGGGAGGATAAGATGAGGGGGAGGACTTCCTTGTCTGTAGTAGGACGGAAGGAGGACAGGGTGGGATAGATGGAGGGGAAGGATGATGGGGGCAGGGGGCAGCAGAGCGGTGACGGGAGGAGATATAGTGTCGGGTGTCCTCAATTTTGGAGATTAAGAAGGAGGCAAAGTCAGTGGCAGTGAAGGAGGATGGGAGGGGAGGAGGAAGGGGTTGAAGGAGCGTGTTGAAAATGTCAAAGAGATGGTGTGGACTGGAGGACTGAGAAGAGATGAGTACTGGATTGCTTGGTGAGGGAAAGAGCAGAGCTGTAGGAGGAGAGAATAAACTTGAAATGGAGGAAGTCCGCCAGAGAGTGAGACTTCCTCCAGGAGCATTCAGCAGAGCATGAACATTTTTGTACGAATCATGTTAGTTTGGTGTGCCAGGGTTGGGGTTTGGAGCGGCGGAGGGGGACAGAGGAGAGGGGGGCCACAGAGTCGAGAGCAATGGTTAGGGAAGACTTATAAAAGGAGGTTGCCTGGTTGGGACAAGTCATAGTGGAAAGAGGAGAGAGGAAAGTATCGAGGGAGGAAAGGATAGCAGGGTCAAGAGACCCAAGATTGCGTCTGGTGATGGTGGGTCTGGGCATGGAGAGGAGAAGGGAAGATGAGTGGGTGAAAGACTGCAGATGGAAGTCAGAGAGAGGGAAGGAGGAGTTTGAGAAGTCAGAGAGATCACTTCAGTGTTCGAAGACAAGGTCGAGGGAGTGACCGAGATTGTGAGTAGGGGTGGAGGTCCATTGAGAAAGTCCAAAAGAGGTGGAAAGGGTAAGAAGATTAGTGGAAGCAGCATTAGTAATGTCAATAGGGATGTTAAAGTCACCATGGATGATAGAGGGGAGGTCGGAGGAGAGAAAGTGGGGAAACCAGGCAGCAAAGCTGTCAAAGAAATGTGAACAGCAGTAAGGGGGGCGGTAGATCACTGCCACAAGGAGGTGAAGAAGAGGCGGATAGTGTGGACCTCAAAGGTGGAGAATGTGAGTGAGGGCTCAGGGGGGATGACACGAAAGGTGCAATTTGGGGAGAGAAAATTGCCCACGCCTCCACCCCGGCGGTCATCAGGTCTGACCGAGTGTGTCAAGGAGATGCCTCCGTAGGAGAGGAGAGCGGGGGAGGTGGTGTCAGAGGAGGAGAGCCAGGTTTTAGTGATAGCGAGAAGGTTAAAAGTGTGGTAGATGAAGAAGTCGTGGATAGTTGGTAGCTTGTTGCAGATTGATCTAGCATTCCAGAGGGCACAGGAGAAAGGAAGGGAGGGGACAGGGGAGATGGGGATCAGGTTGGTTGGGCTCTGAATGCGTGTGGGTGGTCTGGAAATTGGGGATGTCTATGTGACCTAGCAGTGAGGATTGGTATGGGACAGGATTGAGGAGCCATAATTCCAGTACAGTAGTGTTGTTCAGAGGAATAATAAAGAATGGAGTGGATGTATAGAATAAACAATGAGAAGGGAGGTGTAGTAAATGCAAATACAGTGCAAACAGGAATTTTTGGGAAATAATGGAAGGAACGGAAAGGTTGAGATTGTTACACAGTGGATGTAGATAGTATAATTGAGGAGCAGAAAGCAATGTGTGAGAGCAGTAGGGCTGTTAGTTAATCAGACAGGGAGTTCAGTGTCCAGTCTGTGCAGGCTTCAGGCAGTGGTAGTAGTGGATTAGGTACTGTAACTCACTGTAGTATGTTGATTGCAGTTCTTTAGTGGAGGTGGGGAAGATAGTCTGCTGTCCTTCTGTTTCTCTCCTGTTTATCTCCGTATATCTCCGATGTTCATATTATTATTATTATTATTATTATTATTATTATTATTATCCTCATACGTTACACTAACATACTTCACAGCTAAGAAGCTTTGCAGCCTAATATGTACTGATTAAATAGAAATGCACACATGGATACAGACTTGATTGCTAGCAGCACCCACCCTCTGAAACTCCACCCACAACAAAAGGTTTGTCCTAGGTGTGAACATCAACAGACCAGTACACCGCTACTATTAATAGATAATTAAAAGTATAGTTGCAGTTTACCGAAGAGATTTCATATATGCATGTAAAAGTTGCAGGAGTCCCCTTATATATTTGTAAATGTTGATCACGTTCCCTCTTAGTCTCTTCTTTGCCAGTGTAAACATGCCAAGCCTTACAAGCCTTTCCTCGTATTCCAGCTTCTCCATCCCCTTAATTAGTTTGGTCGCCCTCCTCTGACCTTTTTCTAGTTCCAGGATATCCTTTTTGTAGTAAGGTGCCCAAAATTGTGCACAGTATTCAAGATGTGGCTTCACTAGGGATTTATATAATGGGAGTATAACACTCTCATCCCTTGCATCAATTCCCCACTTTATATATGGTAATGCCTTGTTAGCCTTCTTTGCTGCAATCCTACTTTGGGTACTGCTGCCTAGTTGGCAATCTATGTAAATACCTAAGTATTTTTCCAGTACAGAATCACCTAATTTTACCCCATTTAGTATGTAGGTGTTATTTTTGTTCTTGCTACCAAAGTGCATTACCTTACACTTGTCTGTATTGAAGCTCATTCTCCATTTTGCTGCCCATGCTTCCAGTTTGACTGAGTCGTTCTGAAGAGACTCAGCATCTCCCTCGGTATTTATAACCTTACACAATTTGGTATGGTCTACAAAAATTGACACCATGCTCTCCAGATCTACTGCTAGATCGTTAATAAAAATGTTGAACAATAGTGGTCCAAGTACATCCTTGTGGCACACCACTTAGTAGTTCAGTCCAATTTGAAAAAGTTCCATTTAACACAATGTGCTGCTCCCTGTTATCTAACCAATTTCTGACCCAAGTGCATATTGTGCTCCCCAGCCATAGTTCTTGTAACTCATAGATAAGTCTCATGTGCGGTACTGTGTCAAAAGCTTTAGCAAAGTCTAAAAAGATTATATTGACCTCCTTACCCTAATTAAGGTTCAAACTAACTGTTTTATAAAAGCCTAGTAAGTTTGTTTGACATGATCTATTCTTCACAAATCCATGTTGGTTTCTATTTATAACCTTATTGGCTTCAATGAACTTCTGTGTAGTGCACCTTAGAATACCTTCCAGTACTTTCCCCACTATAGATGTAAGACTAACTGGTCTATAATTACCCGGTTCAGCTTTACTTCCCTTTTATATTTTTCTATATTGGCACTACTTCCGCTATACGGAACCATGCCTGAGTCATTGAAGATCAAAAATAGCAGTCTTGCTAGTTTGGAGTGAAGCTCATTGGGTGAATTCCGTTGGGACCAGGTGATTTATTAATGTTAATTTATTTTGATCTGTCACAAACTACCTCCCCACTTAATAGTGAGACATTATCTTAGTTGCGATTGTGTGTTAATCCCTGCATCTGGTTCTCTCTTGTGAATACCGATGATCATTTAATTTGTGCGCAATGTCATTATTGTTTTTGATTAAGGATCCCAGCTTGTCCTTTAGAGGGCCTATACTCTTTTTTTTAATCTTTTGCTGTTGATATATTAAAAAAAATGTAGGGGTTTGATTTGCTTTCCTTTGCTACTAGCTTTTCAGTTTCTACTTTAGCCGCTCTTATTTAATTTTTTGCATATTTTGTTACAATCCTTATTGTGCTGGAATGACTTTGCATTCCCATCTGATTTGTATTTTTTGAATGCTCGCCTTTTTTTGCCCATTAGTTCCTTAATCTTCTTGTTAAGCCATGTTGGGTTGGAATTTTTAGTCCTCTGTTTGCTGCCCATGAGAAGAAATGTATGAGTATCATTAATGAGCTGTGATTTTAATACCTCCCATTTCTCCATAGTATTTTTCCTTTGAAACAAAATTTCCCATTAAATGTCCCTTAAAGCTTCCTTCATCATGTCAAAGTTGGCTTTGCTAAAGTTTAGAGTCCTAGTTCAGCCAATATAGGAATGTTTATGAAAACTGATATTTAATGTGACTATATTGTGGTCGCTGTTTCCCATGGGCTCCCCTACTACAATATTTGCTATCAATTCCCCATTGTTAGTTAATACCAGGTCTAAGATTGCATTGTACCTAGGGGCCGATTCAGTCCTGATCGCTGCTGTGCATTTTCACACAGCGGGCGATCAGGCCTGAACTGCACATGCATATGCACCACAATGCGCAGGCGCAATGGGCTGCAGCGTCAGGGTGCGCCGGGCAGCAACGTTATGGTGCAAAAAAGACGATTGCATGGGCATTTGCAAGGTGACTGACAGGAAGAGGTTGTTTGTGGGTGGCAACTGACCATTTTAAAGGAGTGTCCAGAAAAATACAGGAGGGACCAGGCATTTGGAGGGAGTGTTTCTGACATCAGCTCCAGCCTCGATCATCGCACTGGAAGAGTAAGTCCTGGGCTGTGCAGAGACTGCACAAACTCCTGTTTGTGCAGCTCTCCTGCACATGCGATCACAACCTGCACAGTGAATTCCCCCACCACCTGTAGGCGGCGACTACCTGATTGCAGGGATGCAAAAATTGCACCCTAGCGATCAGGTCTGAATTACCTCCTTAGTTGGTTCCTCGATTAGTTGCAGTAAGTAGTTATCATTTAGTGTGTTTAAAAACATATTACCCCTAGCAGTATCACATGAATAATTTGTCCAGTTTATCTCTGGATAGTTAAAATCTCCCATCACTATTATGTCTCCTACTCCTGCTGCTTTTTCAATTTGCTTCAGTAACATTTCCTCATCAGACACATTCATACCAGGTGGCTTGTAGCATAGGCGTAATACTATCTTTTTTGTTCCCCTTCCCCCACATGCAATTTCTACCCATAATGTCTCAATACTATTTACAGTCCCCTTGTGAAACGGCTTAACGTGAAGACATACCACTCCATCCCGTTTATTTAATCAATCTCTCCTGAACAGCGTATAACCCTCTAGATTGACTGTCCAATCATGAGATTCGTCCCACAAAGTTTCAGTAATGCCTATAATATCATACTGTTTGCTTGCTGCAAGGACTTCTAGTTCCCCCTTTTTACCTGTAAGGCTTCTAGCATTTACATACATACAATTAAGATAAGTATTTCCCCTTGTGCTAGGGACATAATTTTCTATATGCAGTAATGATGACCCATATTCGTCGTTAGTTTTGGCAATACCTTTGGTAGCACCCTTGTTAGTACCCATGTTAATACCCTTACTGGCTGGTCTTTCCCTCCCTCCTTCTTCACCCCCATTTCGTTCACGTCCTCCATCCTCACTATTCTCACTGCATGACCCATAGTTTCTAGCTAAACCCTCCCCCCAGGCACCTAGTTTAAAAGCTCCTCCAACCTTCTAACTACCCTTCCCCTCCAGCACTGCTGCCCCCTCCTCATTCAGGTGCAATCCATCGTGACAAAAAAGATGGCGCCTGACTGAGAAGTCCGACCAGTGTTCCAGGAACACAAACATTTACCTCCCTAATCTCCCTCTGCCTCCCTGGGCTAGCGGGTGGCATGGGTAATATTTTGGAGAATATTACCTTAGATGTCCTTGCCTTTAGTTTCTGGCCTAAGTCCCTATAATCTTTCTTAAGGACATCCCACCTACCACTAACTTTGTCATTAGTGCCAACGTGCACCAAGACCGCCGGGTCGTTCCCAGCCCCTCCCAACAATCTTTCTACCCGGTCTGCGATGTGCCGTACCCGAGCACCCGGGAGACAACAGACTGTACGGTGATCACGGTCCCGGTAGCAGATTGCCCTATCTGTCTTCCTGATGATATAATCCCCTACCACCACAGTCTGACTAGGTGCCTCGCTTTCTTTTGTCCCATCTGTGCCGTAGGGACCATTCCTCCGGTTGCTAGAGGGAACAGTCTCCTCCAGCTCCGTCATTTCCTCACTACCATCTGCCGAATCTTCGTCCAATCAGGCAAATTTATTGGGGTTTGGTAGTTCAGAGATGTCGTACCTCCCCCTCTTTTTCTTCATTCTAACTGTGATCCAGCTGGCTACCTGGTTGTCCTCGTCTACCGCTGTCCCCCACCTGCAACTCCTCCACCATTTTATCTGAGCACTGCTCGAGATTGTGAATGTCCCTCAGTAGCGTAACGGTCTGCTGTAGATCAGTTACCTGGGCTTCCAGGGCAGCCATTCGCACACACCTCGCGCAGATGTATTCACACTGGGACGGTTGCTCCAGGTGCACATACATCATGCACGACATGCACTGACTGAGATTCTCAATCATGGCCCCACCCATTTTGTTTGTAAAGTCTAACTCCCTATTACCTTACGATAAAAAAAAAATCATTCTATGCAGTATAATACAGTACTATAGCCTAGTTGTGAAGAGAAACAATATAAAACAACAGAACAGTAATTGATAAAACAATGTAATCAAGGACAAGGGATACAGAAGGACAGAAAAAGAAAACAGTCACTTATACAGTAATGTAGTCAAGCTTATACTTATCTATCCTTGTGCACCCCCTGATCTTTTTCTTTTACGCAGCAGCAGTCCCCGGCTCTCTGCAGCAAGCTCCTCAAGTAGCAGCAACGGCAGCAGTCTCCGGCCCCCTCCAACACGCTCCTCTGATAGCTGCAGCAGCAATCTCTGGCCCCCTTGTGCAGTTCCTTCTGGCAGCAGCAGTAGGCTCTGACCCCCTCACACAGTCTGTGGGGGCAGCAATTTGCGGCTCGGTTGCAGCAGCGTCACCGGGCAGCACTTAGGGGGTCATTCCGAGTTGATCACTAGCTGCCGTTGTTCGCAGCGCGGCGATCAGGCAAAAAATTGGCACTTCTGCGCATGCGTATGGTGCGCACTGCGCACGCACGAAGTACTTTCACAAAAGCCGATGCAGTTTCACACAAGGTCTAGCGACGCTTTTCAGTCGCACTGCTGATCGGTGAGTGATTGACATGAAAGGGGCGTTTCTGGGAGGTAACTGACCGTTTTCTGGGAGTGTGCTGAAAAACGCAGGCGTGTCAGATAAAAATGCAGGCATGCCTGGGGAAACGGGGGAGTGGCTGGCCGAACGCAGGGCGTGTTTGTGATGTCAAAACAGGAACTAAACAGACTGAAGTGATCGCAAGCTAGGAGTAGGTCTGCAGCTACTCAGAAACTGCATGAAAAATTTTTGCCGCCATCCTGCGATCCTCTCGTTCGCAATTCTGCTAAGCTAAAATACACTCCCAGAGGGCGGCAGCTTAGCGTTTGCACGACTGCTAAAAACTGCTAGCGAGCAATCAACTCGGAATGAGGGCCTTAGTACCCACTCACAAACACACACAAAATCGCAGCTCCTCACACACACACAAAATCGCAGCCCCTCACACACTCACAATATCTCTGGCCCTCACACACTCACAATATCTCTGGCCCTCACACACTTACAAAAAAAAAAAAAAAATGCAGCCCCTCACACACTCTCACACACACACAAAAGCGCAGCCCCTCACACACTCACACACACAATGGGCCTCATTCAGACCTGATCGTAGATGTGCTAAATTTAGCACATCTACAATCAGTTTCACAGACATGCGGGGGACGCCCAGCACAGGGCTAGTCTGTCCCGCATGTCTGGCTCTGCCCCGCACACTACAAAAGCATCGCACGGCGATGATGCTTTGGTACCTGTGGAGTAGCTCACTACCAGCGCAGCTCCTGCGCTCTGGCAAGGAGCTACTCGTTGCTTCCTTGGTCGCAGCGGCCACGTATGACGTCACGCAGCCGCCGCGGCCCGCCTCCGCACAGTCCAGGCATGCCTGCGTTGCTGGGACCGCACCCCCAAAACTGTGTTTGAATGCCGCTTGCCCGCCCCCTCCCACCCAGCGACCGCCTCTGCCTGTCAATCAGGCAGAGACGATCGCTGGGCTGAGTTTGCCATTGGCTCTCTGGCATGCACATGCGCACTGCGGCGCATGCACAGTTCAGACCTGATCGCCCGTTATGCAAAAACGCACAGCAGCGATCAGGTCTGAATTAGCACCAATATCTCTGCCCCTCACACACTCGCATGTCTCAGTCCCTCACATAAGCTTACACAAAGAGCGGCAGCGGCAGATCTTACTCTTGCTGCACGCTCCGCTCTTACTGGCACCCGCTCTGTCCCCTCTCCGGCACATGCTCTGGCTCCCGCTTGGCACCCAATCTGCCTCTAGCACCCGCTCCCCCTCACTGGCACCACTCGCACATACGTGCGACCCATCAACCACTTCCGGTTCCGGGTCACAGCTTCCTCCTCACAGGTCAGCGTCCCTACTCCTCACATCAACACCGCACAGTACTATATTAGATACCTGCTAGTAGAGTGTAGTGTATCATGATGATGGAAGGGAATACCTAGACAAATGCAGGAGAGTTTCCGGTTGCCCACACCATGACCACTATAGCAATTGTATATACAGGTTGAGTGTCCCATATCCAAATATTCCGAAATACGGTATATTCCGAAATACGGACTTTTTTGAGTGAGAGTGAGATAGTGAAACCTTTGTCTTCTGATGGCTCAATGTAAACAAACTTTGTTTAATACACAAAGTTATTAAAAATATTGTATTATTTAAATGACCTTCAGGCTGTGTGTATAAGGTATATATGAAACAACTGAATTTTGTGAATGTAGACACACTTTGTTTAACGCACAAAGTTATTAAAAATATTGGCTAAAATGACCTTCAGGCTGTGTGTATAAGGTGTATATGAAACATAAATGCATTCTGTGCTTAGATTTAGGTCCCATCACCATGATATCTCATTATGGTATGCAATTATTCCAAAATACGGAAAAATCCCATATCCAAAATACTTCTGGTCCCAAGCATTTTGGATAAGGATACTCAACCTGTAATACAATTTTACTAGAGCTGCATGTCTTAAAGTTCTCCTCACAGTATTACAAATAAAACAATTAGCAACACCACTGGATCGTTCAAAATGTGTCAGCCAGTAATTAATACACACGTGTGTGCACCAACTAGGAGATCTGTAAAACATGCACTGTAAGGGGTGCTCTGCTATAGAACATCTATAGGGTTAATTATTAATGCTGTAATGAAAACATATATGTCCAGGGCAGTTTCTAGGTTCTTCTGCCTCTCCCCCAGCCCTGTTCCAATGCTCTGGATAGGTGCCCAGATCTGATATAATGCATTCAGCTCAGGCAGGATGTCCTTACCGCCATTTGTAGTTACTGTGGTCGCTGGCCCTGTATATGTTGGAATTATGACATACAGTACATTGCACTTTGTATGATGTGTGTTATAGCTGCTTCATGCTAATTGTGACCTATTCATGGACTGACTGTGGGGGCCCTTCCGAGTTGATCGCTCGCTATGGATTTTCGCAGCGCAGAGATCATGGCAGAACGGGGCTAATCTGCACATGCGTATGCGCCGCAATGCGCACATGAGTCATATGGGTACAAAGAGCATTGTGGTTTTGCACAGGTTCTAGCAACGATTCCATTTGCACTGGCGAGCGCAAGGAGATTGACAGGAAGTGGGAGTTTATGAGTGGCAACTGACCGTTTTCTGGGAGTGTTTGGAAAAATGCAGGCGTGGCCGGGCGTTTGCAGAGCGGGTATCTCACGTCAATTCTGGGACCTTCGTCGCAGCAATCATCACACAGAATAAGTAACTACAGGGCTAGTCTTGTTCTGCACAAAATGTGTTTGCTGCAGCGCGGCTGCACAGGCGTTCGCACTCCTACAAAGTGAAAATACACTCCCCTGTGGGCGGCGACTATGCATTTGCATGGCTGCTAAAAGTAGCTAGCGAGTGATCAACTTGGAATGAGGGCCCATATGCACTCTTAAATCAAGCAGTTGGAAGCCCCATCTAGAAATCCTGCGTTTGCCACTGGAATGCTACCACTTAATTAGATACCATGTGCGCCATCTCTCTCACAATGTAGAGTTAACATTTTATATTTTTCAAGCCCTTCTCTTATTTCCCAAGCCAACAGAGCATTGGGAAAGTAAGGGACTACACCCCACAACTTTGAATATAAATTATATTATGTTGTTGTGACAATACTGTACTCTAACTTTGATGTAATGTCCTTAAAACAAGTCAAAATGAGGCTCAGTAGTGTGGGTGGCCTCCATGTGCATGTATGACCTCCCTACATCCCACACAAGTGGCTCAGGTAGTGCAGCTCATCCAGGATGGCACATCAATGTGAGCTGTGGCAAGAAGGTTTGCTGTGTCTGTCAGCGTAGTGTTCAGAGCATGGAGGCGCTACCAGGAGACAGGCCAGTACATCAGGAGACGTGGAGGAGGCCGTAGGAGGGCAACAACCCAGCAGCAGGACCGCTACCTCCGTCTTTGTGCAAGGAGGAACAGGAGGAGCACTGCCAGAGCCCTGCAAAATGACCTCCAGCAAGCCACAAATGTGCATGTGTCTACTCAAACGATCAGAAACAGACTCCATGAGGGTGGTATGAGGGCCCGACGTCCACAAGTGGGGGTTGTGCTTACAGCCCAACACCGTGCAGGACGTCTGGCATTTGCCAGAGAACACCAAGATTGGCAAATTCGTCACTGGTGCCCTGTGATCTTCACAGGTGAAAGTAGGTTCTCACTGAGCACATGTGACAGACGTCACAGAGTCTGGAGACGCCAAGGAGAACGTTCTGCTACCTGCAACATCCTCCAGCATGACCGGTTTGGCAGTGGGTCAGTAATGGTGTGGGGTGGCATTTCTTTGGGGGGCCACACAGCCCTCCATGTGCTCACCAGAGGTAGCCTGACTGCCATTAGGTACTGAGATGAGATCCTCAGACCCCTTGTGAGACCATATGCTGTTGCTGTTGGCCCTGGGTTCCTCCTAATGCAAGACAATGCTAGACCTCATGTGGCTGGAGTGTGTCAGCAGTTCCTGCAAGACGAAGGCATTGATGCTATGGACTGGCCCACCCATTCCCCAGACCTGAATCCAATTGAGCACATCTGGGACATCATGTTTCGCTCCATCCACCAACGCTACGTGCACCACAGACTGTCCAGGAGTTGGCGGATGCTTTAGTCCAGGTCTGGGAGGAGATCCCTCAGGAGACTATCCGCCACCTCATCAGGAGCATTCCCAGGCATTGTAGGGAGGTCATTCAGGCACGTGGAGGCCACACACACTACTGAGCCTCATTTTGACTTGTTTTAAGGAGATTACATCAAAGTTGGATCAGCCTGTAGTGTGTTTTTTCCACTTTAATTTTGAGGGTGACTCCAAATCCAGACCTCCATGGGTTAATAAATTTGATTTCCATTGATAATTTTTGTGTGATTTTGTTGTCAGCACATTCAACTATGTAAAGAACAAAGTATTTAATAAGAATATTTCATTCATTCAGATCTAGGATGTGTTATTTTAGTGTTCCCTTTATTTTTTTGAGCAGTGTGTATATATATATATATATATATATATATATATATATAGTTGTTAAGTGGAACCCCGGATGCACGGCACTGCAGGACTTGTTACAGTAGTGTGTAATATTAATAAACACAGTACTGTAACAAGTCCTGCAGTGCCGTGTATCCGCCACCTTCACAGGAGGGGTTCCACTTAGCAACTATCTTATTGTGGTAAAGGCACGCAGGCAATTAACTACATAAGGGGAGTGCTGAGCCATAAGGACGAGTGTATATATATATATATATATATATATATATACAGTATATACACAAATGAAGAAGCCCAGAGGGCGCTGGAACATCAAAACCAATTGTCCATAAATAAATCCATATGAATTTACGGATTTCAAGGCCAGATTATTTTCAACTGTTGTTTCTGATTGGACTTGATTGTAAATCCAACTTGGAGTGGGTATTCTTATCTCCTTTCAATCAATGGGGGGTCATTCCGAGTTGTTCGCTCTGTAAATTTCTTCGCATCGCAGCGATTTTCCGCTTAGTGCGCATGTGCAATGTTCGCACTGCGACTGCGCCAAGTAAATTTGCTATGCAGTTAGGAATTTTACTCACGGCTTTTTCTTCGTTCTGGTGATCGTAATGTGATTGACAGGAAGTGGGTGTTTCTGGGCGGAAACAGGCCGTTTTATGGGCGTGTGGGGAAAAACGCTACCGTTTCTGGGAAAAACGCGGGAGTGGCTGGAGAAACGGAGGAGTGTCTGGACGAATGCTGGGTGTGTTTGTGACGTCAAACCAGGAACGACAAGCACTGAACTGATCGCACTGGCAGAGTAAGTCTCGAGCTACTCAGAAACTGCACAGAGATGTCTTTTCGCAATATTGCGAATCTTTCGTTCGCAATTTTAAGAAGCTAAGATTCACTCCCAGTAGGCGGCGGCTTAGCGTGTGTAAAGCTGCTAAAAGCAGCTTGCGAGCGAACAACTCGGAATGAGGGCCAATGTTCTATAATACTCAGCCAGGTGTTAAACCTAGAAAATACCCACTCACCAAAGAGATGTAGACACCCAAAACAGAATCTTGGATTAATAAAATTCCGATGTTTATTGGTAACATCAAACATAAAATATAATGTGAGACAATCTCTACATTACATACAAGGGGGTATATTTACTAACATTCGTAATTTTCGGAAAAAGGTCAAAGTTCAATCACGAATGACATCGAAAGTGTAAAACTGCAACTTTTTGAATTTATTACGCCTAATTTACTAAGCTGTCGTATTCGGATTTTTCATTTGTTCCGATGTCGATGTCATTCGTGTTTTTTTCCCGTTTTTTACGGCAGTGATTAGCAAAACACTGCCGACTTTATCACAATGAATCTCGGCCGGATCTGTGTGATCCGTGCTGGGGTAAATTTTTTTTTTTTTTTTTAAATAAACACTGTAAAACGGAGAAAAAAAATGCGTGGGATCCCCCCTCCTAAGAATAACCAGCCTCGGGCTCTTTGAGCCGACCCTGGTTGCAGAAATATGGGGTAAAAAATGACAGGGGTTCCCCCATATTTAAGCAACCAGCATCGGGCTCTGCGCCTGGTCCTGGTTCCAAAAATACGGGGTCCCCCGTATTTCTAAAACCAGCACCGGGCTCCACTAGCTGGACAGATAATGCCACAGCCGGGGGTCACTTTTATATAGTGCCCTGCGGCCGTGGCATCAAAAATCCAACTAGTCACCCCTGGCCCTGGTACCCTGGGGGAGTGGGGACCCCTTCAATCAAGGGGTCCCCCCCCAGCCACCCAAGGGCCAGGGGTGAAGCCCGAGGCTGTCCCCCCCATCCAATTGGCTGCGGATGGGGGGCTGATAGCCTTTTGTGAAAATGAAAAGATATTGTTTTTAGTAGCAGTACTACAAGGCCCAGCAAGCCTCCCCCGCATGCTGGTACTTGGAGAACCACAAGTACCAGCATGCGGCGGAAAAACGGGCCCGCTGGTACCTGTAGTACTACTACTAAAAAAATACCCCAAAAAAGACAAGACACACACACCTTGAAAGTAAAGTTTTATTACATGCATCCACACAAACATACATACATACTTACCTTATGTTCACACGAGGGTCGGTCCTCTTCTCCAGTAGAATCCATGGGGTACCTGTTGAATAAATTCTACTCACCAGATCCAGGGTACCAGGCTCCTCGTAGCATCCATTTGTAATCCACGTACTTGATTTAAAAAAAAAAACGGAGAGCCGAGCCACGCACTGAAAGGGGACCCATGTTTTCACATGGGCCCCCTTTCCCCGAATGCCAGAAACCCACTCTGACTGATGTCTAAGTGGGTTTCTTCAGCCAATCAGGGAGCGCCACGTTGTAGCACCCTCCTGATCGGCTGTGTGCTCCTGTACTGTCTGACAGGCGGCACACGGCAGTGTTACAATGTAGCGCCTATGCGCTCCATTGTAACCAATGGTGGGAACTTTGTAGTCAGCGGTTGACCGAAAGTGACCTCACCGCTGACCACAAAGTTCCCACCATTGGTTACAATGGAGCGCATAGGCGCTACATTGTAACACTGCCGTGTGCCGCCTGTCAGACAGTACAGGAGCACACAGCCGATCAGGAGGGTGCTACAACGTGGCGCTCCCTGATTGGCTGAAGAAACCCACTTAGACATCAGTCAGAGTGGGTTTCTGGCATTCGGGGAAAGGGGGCCCATGTGAAAACATGGGTCCCCTTTCAGTGCGTGACTCGGCTCTCCGTTTTTTTTTTTTAATCAAGTACGTGGATTACAAATGGATGCTACGAGGAGCCTGGGACCCTGGAGATGGTGAGTAGAATTTATTCAACAGGTACCCCTTGGATTCTACTGGAGAAGAGGACCGATCCTCGTGTGAACATAAGGTAAGTATGTATGTATGTTTGTGTGGATGTATGTAATAAATCTTTACTTTCAAGGTGTGTGTGTCTTGTCTTTTTTTGGGTATTTTTTTAGTAGTAGTACTACAGGTACCAGCGGGCCCGTTTTTACGCCGCATGCTGGTACTTGTGGTTCTCCAAGTACCAGCATGCGGGGGAGGCTTGCTGGGCCTTGTAGTACTGCTACTAAAAACAATATATTTTCATTTTCACAAAAGGCTATCAGCCCCCCATCCGCAGCCCATTGGATGGGGGGGACAGCCTCGGGCTTCACCCCTGGCCCTTGGGTGGCTGGGGGGGGGACCCCTTGATTGAAGGGGTCTCCACTCCCCCAGGGTACCCCGGCCAGGGGTGACTAGTTGGATTTTTGATGCCACGGCCGCAGGGCACTATATAAAAGTGACCCCCGGCTGTGGCATTATCTGTCCAGCTAGTGGAGCCCGGTGCTGGTTTTAAAAATACGGGGGACCCCTACTCTTTTTGTCCCCCGTATTTTTGGAACCAGGACCAGGCGCAGAGCCCGATGCTGGTTGCTTAAATATGGGGGAACCCCTGTCAATTTTTTCACCATATTTCTGCAACCAGGATCGGCTCAAAGAGCCCGAGGCTGGTTATGCTTAGGAGGGGGGACCCCACGCAATTTTTTTAAAGAAAATAACCACTTTCCCACCCCTTCCCACTGATATACATGCACGGATCTCATGGATCCCTGCATGCCTATACAATCACGGATTAAAAAAGCAGGTCTGTTTTTTTTTAGCACTTTTTTACGAGTTGTAATTTTTCACGGCAGTGTTTGTTTTTTTTGTTGCTTTGCACTTCTTAGTAAATTACCGAGATTCATACTTAAACAGCCGCGTTTTGACTGATGGTGTATTCATTCGTATTTTTTTTGTTGGACTTCCAAAAAATTACGAATGCCCTCATCACTGCCGTGATTATTGCTTAGTAAATTACCGAGATGACACTTTGATGAAAAAACGGCATCTCGGTCAAAATCGGGACCTTAGTAAATATACCCCAAGGTGTATTACAAGGAACAACCAAGTTGCACAAAGACAGATGTAAACCTGAGTGCCACCAACCTCCCCAGGATGTGAGTTCAGTGGTGGGGACTCTCCAATGTGTACTGGGTGTCCTAATCACCTTGTTTCTTTAAAATCCTACGCGTTTCGTCCTAAGTAAATTGTGCCTACCTGTCTCCATTAGGGTCAGTTATGTGGTGGTGTACAGCTGTGCTTCTCATTGTCCACATGTTTTATGATTGGCAGCCATTAGACCTGGTTTTGCCAATCAATTTGACCATAAATAATTTGATTGGGTCCTGGAACACCAACCCAAGGCATACTTCCAAGAGCCTTCAGCACCCCAGGGTACCTAGGCACACAGTTTGGGAACCACTGCCCTAGGCTTAAATTTACTAAAGATCGTTTGTCAATAATTATCAACAGTGGACTGTCGTGTCATACAACAGTATTTACTATGCATCGGTTTTGACTCTCATTTGAAATCTGATGTCAGTTCAAATTGACTTTAAAACCCCTATACCGCAACAGATCCCATGGCATACCCACTGGCAATCTGCTAGGGAGTGGAAGCTGATTCACTAGTGTAAAACAGTGTAGAAATGTTGAACCAGATGGGGGGGCTAATGTTATAGTAGGCGGCACACAACATGGGGACTCCCTGCTATACGGGTAATCAGACCCAAATTGGTCATCCCTGGACTGGAATTCCAAGGGAAGTAGTGGGCCAAAAGGACCCAGAAAAAATAAGTTCCCTCCCCCCAAATACAACCTCCCTGGGTTTAGTCTCAGCACACCTGGAATCTGAGTGTAGAGGTAAAGTTATAAATGAGTTAAAAAAAAAAATTTTTTTTTTATAGTTGGCTAATTGTCAAGGCCGGTGCAAGGTTTCTCGGCACCCTCAGTAAAACTTTAGCCTATTGTCCCCAACTACCACCAATACACACTTTGCAGCCCTTCAGATAAAAGTATGACTTATAAGTTCCACATCCACCACTTGCATTAAGTACAACAAGGATGTTTCTTTCAGAGACATCCTTAATTTTGTGATAGGTAGAATCAGTGGAGCCGCGCCACATCCCGGCACCATAGGCAGCTGCCTAATGCTAGAGCCCGCCCTGCTAACAGGTCCCAGCACCCTGCCCCGGCATACAAGTGCCAGTATGCCCAGATATTAAGGGCCCACTGCCACCTGTGCCGTGAACTTATTGACACAGAAAGAGATGTATTTTGCTAAAGTGAAATATGTCTCCATTCATGTTGCTGGGACAGCCCTATACTGCTTGGTCTGTTCTGGCACTAATAACTAATACAACACCACAAAATTGCTTTTCTGATATACAAAAAGCAGAGTGTTAAAAAAAGCCATAAAAGAACAATCAAAGTAATATAAATAAATATATATATATATATATATATATATATATATATACACACAGTATATATATGTCGATCTAATGATCCACATCCCTCTAAGCTGCCTTACGGTCCTGGATTGTGTTACAAAACATTGAAAAGTGATTTTATGCATCCTCTCTCATATATATATATGTGGGTGTGGATCATTAGATCGACAGTGTCTAGGTCGACAATGTTTAGGTTGACCACTGTAGGTCGACAGTCACTAGGTCGACAGGGTCAGAAGGTCGACATGTTCTAGGTCGACAGGTCAAAGGGTCGACATGAGTTTTTTATGTTTTTTTTGTGTAGTTTTCTTCGCAGAGTGACCAGGAACCCCAATTAGTGCACCGTGTCCCCTCGCATGGCTTGCTTCGCTCGCCATGCTTCGGGCAAGGTGCCTCACTCCGCACCGCTTCGCTCGGCACAGATAACCGTTCCAATCGTAGTCCACGTGGATCGTTAAGTATGAAAAAGTAAAAAAAAAAGATTTAAAAAACAACAACTAATTTCGACCTTTTGACCTAGAACATGTCGACGTTCTGACCCTGTCGACCTAGTGACTGTCGACCTATAGTGGTAGACCTAAACATTGTCGACCTAGACACTGTCGATCTTCAGACCGGATCCCAGCTTAGAGAACTTCCTACTGTACATCTTTAGGGTGCTGAACTCTGGGCCCACAGTATGTACAGTAAGTCACAGTTTTATTGAAAAAGTTAATATACACTTTTCATTGGATCAGTGATATTTATCAGTGCATTCTCTTTACTTCATCAGGAGAAAAATAACCCAGACAGTGAGTTTTACATGAAGAATTTACTGGCAAACTCAATACAGCTCTTCTTCGCTGGGGTGGAGACCACGAGCACAACGCTGACCTATTCTTTCTTAGTTCTCTTAAAATACCCTGATGTCCTTGGTGAGTAATTTATTAAAATCCTTTTCCTGTTACAGTTATCATAATTATATTGATAAATATTGATAAATATATGCCACACATAGCGCTTGGTGAATACCTGAATAAGATGAAGTTGCTCTTAAAGACAAATTATGCAAATACCTCAAAAGAGTACAAAATAAAGAAAAGTCTCTTTAGGAAAAGAATTACTCTTTTTTTTTTTTTTTTTTTTACTATATACATGTATTACACAAAATCATAAAGGACAGCCCCAGATCTACTTGCATGTTCAACAGATCTGGGGCTGTCGTTAGCGACCTACAGGTGCGCGCATCGCCATCGGTATCGGGCATACACATGGAACGATGTACACAATGGGGGACATTCAATTGTTTGAAAAGTCAGTTGGGTGTCTGTTTTTTCCTATCTAATAGACAGGAGAAAACAGACACCCAACCGACTTTTCAAACATTTGAATTCCCCCCAATGTGTTGTTCCAAATGATTAGGAATGCCCACATCATGGCTCTAATCGATCCATGTGTAATCAACTTTAGAGTTTTTGGGTTCTTCCTGCCTCCTGCAGGTAAAACCCCCAGTCTCCAAGTTCCCACTGGCTTCCAGGCACACTGGGCTCTGACGGAAGTATCAATCAGCCACTTTTAAGATTCTTGCTATCTCTGTGATGGCTTGTTTTTGTTTTTGCCGCCTAAGGGTAACCTATTTCAGTTGTACTGAGAGCTCCTTTGAATGCATGATGTGGGTTCGGAGCAACAGCTTCCGAAATGCAAATTACATACTTGGGACCAGATGTAATGACGCTGAAGTTTGGCGGCTGTGCAGGATAATAGCAAGACTGTGCCTTGTAAGTAGAGATGAGCGGGTTCGGTTCTCCGAGATCCGAACCCCCCCCGAACTTCACCCATTTTACACTGGTCTGAGGTAGCCTCGGATCTTCCCGCCTTGCTCGGTTAACCCGAAAGCGCCCGAACGTCATCAACCCGCTGTCGGATTCTCGCGAGATTCGTATTCTATATAAAGAGCCGCGTGTCGCGCCCATTTTCACTCGTGCATTGGTGATTGAATGGAGAGGACGTGGCTGCGTTCTCTCCCTGAAAAGCTCTGTAATCTTTGCTCAGTGTGCTGCAAATATCTGTGCTCAGTGTGCTGCAAATATCTGTGCTCACTGTGCTGAAAATATCTATGTTCTCTGCCTGAAAACGCTCCATATCTGTGCTAAGTGTGCTGCAAATATCTGTGCTCAGTGTGCTTTATTGTGGGGACTGGGGACCACAAGTATATAATTATAGTAGTACAGTACAGTAGGCCATTGCTGTATCTTGCAGCTCTGTGTCACTGCAAGTATCCATTCCATATCTGTGCAGCATTTTTGTGAGCAGTATATATAGTATTACAGTGCAGCATTTTGGTGACCAACAGTATATAGTTGTACAGTACAGTAGGCCATTGCTGTATCTTGCAGCTCTGTGTCACTGCAAGTATCCATTCCATATCTGTGCTGCATTTTTGTGAGCAGTATATATAGTGTAGTATTACAGTGCAGCATTTTGGTGACCAACAGTATATAGTTGTTTACAGTAGGCCATTGCTGTATCTTGCAGCTGTGTCACTGCAAGTATCCATTCCATATCTGTGCTGCATTTTTGTGAGCAGTAAATATAGTATTACAGTGCAGCATTTTGGTGACCCAACAGTATATAGTTGTGTACAGTAGGTCATTGCTGTATCTTGCAGCTCTGTGTCACTGCAAGTATCCATTCCATATCTGTGCTGCATTTTTGTGAGCAGTATATATAGTATTACAGTGCAGCATTTTGGTGACCAACAGTATATAGTTGTACAGTACAGTAGGCCATTGCTGTATCTTGCAGCTCTGTGTCACTGCAAGTATCCATTCCATATCTGTGCAGCATTTTTGTGAGCAGTATATACAGTATTACAGTGCAGCATTTTGGTTACCCAACAGTATATATATGTGTACAGTAGGCCATTGCTGTATCTTGCAGCTCTGTGTCACTGCAAGTATCCATTCCATATCTGTGCTGCATTTTTGTGAGCAGTATATACAGTATTACAGTGCAGCATTTTGTTTACCCAACAGTATATAGATGTGTACAGTAGGCCATTGCTGTATCTTGCAGCTCTGTGTCACTGCAAGTATCCATTCCATATCTGTGCAGCATTTTTGTGAGCAGTATATATACTGTAGTATTACAGTGCAGCATTTTGGTGACCAACAGTATATAGTTGTTTACAGTAGGCCATTGCTGTATCTTGCAGCTGTGTCACTGCAAGTATCCATTCCATATCTGTGCTGCATTTTTGTGAGCAGTAAATATAGTATTACAGTGCAGCATTTTGGTGACCCAACAGTATATAGTTGTGTACAGTAGGTCATTGCTGTATCTTGCAGCTCTGTGTCACTGCAAGTATCCATTCCATATCTGTGCTGCATTTTTGTGAGCAGTATATATAGTATTACAGTGCAGCATTTTGGTGACCAACAGTATATAGTTGTACAGTACAGTAGGCCATTGCTGTATCTTGCAGCTCTGTGTCACTGAAAGTATCCATTCCATATATGTGCTGCATTTTTGTGAGCAGTATATATAGTATTACAGTGCAGTATTTTGGTGACCAACAGTATATAGTTGTACAGTACAGTAGGCCATTGCTGTATCTTGCAGCTCTGTGTCACTGCAAGTATCCATTCCATATCTGTGCTGCATTTTTGTGAGCAGTATATATAGTATTACAGTGCAGCATTTTGGTGACCAACAGTATATAGTTGTACAGTACAGTAGGCCATTGCTGTATCTTGCAGCTCTGTGTCACTGCAAGTATCCATTCCATATCTGTGCTGCATTTTTGTGAGCAGTATATATAGTATTAAAGTGCAGCATTTTGGTGACCAAAGGTATATAGTTGTATAGTAGGCCATTGCTGTATATTGCAGCTCTGTTATACTGCAACTATCGATTCCATATCTGTGCTGCATTTTTGTGAGCAGTATATATAGTATTACAGTGCAGTATTTTAGTGACTAACAGTATATAGTTGTACAGTACAGTAGGCCATTGCTGTATCTTGCAGCTCTGTGTCACTGCAAGTATCCATTCCATATCTGTGCTGCATTTTTGTGAGCAGTATATATAGTATTACATTGCAGCATTTTGGTGACCAACAGTATACATATATAGTACAGTACAGTAGGATATTGCTCTTGATATATTACTGGCATATAATTCCACACAATAAAAAACGGAGAACAAAAATGTGGAGGTTAAAATAGGGTAAGATCAAGATCCACTTCCACCTCGTGCTGAAGCTGCGGTCACTAGTCATGGCCGAGACGATGAAATGCCATCAACGTCATCTGCCAAGGCTGATGCCCAATGTCATAGTAGAGAGCATGTAAAATCAAAAAAACTCAAGTTCAGTAAAATGACCCAAAAATCTAAATTAAAAGCGTCTGAGGAGAAGCGTAAACTTGCCAATATGCCATTCATGACACGGAGTGGCAAAGAACGGCTGAGGCCCTGGCCTATGTTTATGGCTAGTGGTTCAGCTTCACATGAGGATGGAAGCACTCATCCTCCCGCTAGAAAACTGAAAAGAGTTAAGATGGCAAAAGCACAGCAAAAAACTGTGCGTTCTTCTAAATCACAAATACCCAAGGAGAGTCCAATTGTGTCGGTTGCGATGCCTGACCTTCCCAACACTGGACAGGAAGAGGTGGCACCTTCCACCATTTTCACGCCCCCTGCAAGTGCTGGAAGGAGCACCCACACTCCAGTTCCTGATAGTCAAATTGAAGATGTCACTGTTGAAGTACACCAGGATGAGGATATGGGTGCTGCTGGCGCTGAGGAGGAAATTGACCAGGAGGATTCTGATGGTGAGGTGGTTTGTTTAAGTCAGGCACCCGGGGAGACACCTGTTGTCTGTGGGATGAATATGGCCATTAACATGCCTGGTCAAATTACAAAATTACAAAAAAAAATCACCTCTTCGGTGTGGAATTATTTTAACAGAAATGCGGACAACAGGTTTCAAGCTGTAGGTTGCCTTTGTCAAGCTGTAATAAGTAGGGGTAAGGACGTTAACCACCTAGCAACATCCTCCCTTATACGTCACCTGGAGCGCATTCATCAGAAGTCATTGACAAGTTCAAAAACTTTGGGTGGCAGCGGAAGCAGTCCACTGACAACTAAATCCCTTCCTCTTGTACCCAAGCTCCTGCAAACCACACCACCAACTCCCTCAGTGTCAATTTACTCCTTAGACAGGAACGCCAATAGTCCTGCAGGCCATGTCACTGTCAAGTCTGACGAGTCCTCTTCTAACTGGGATTCCTCCGATGGATCCTTGAGTGTAACGCCTACTGCTGCTGGCGCTGCTGTTGTTGCTGCTGGGAGTCAATTGTCATCCCAGAGGGGAAATCGGAAGACCACTTGTACTACTTCCAGTAAGCAATTGACTGTCCAACAGTCCTTTGCTAGGAAGATGAAATATCACAGCAGTCATCCTGCTGCAAAGCGGATAACTCAGATCTTGGCAGCTGTGGTGGTGTTAAACGTGTGTCCGCTATCCACCGTTAATTCACAGGGAATAAGACAATTTATTGAGTTAGTGTGTCCCCGGTACCAAATACCATCTAGGTTCCACTTCTCTAGGCAGGCGATACCGAGAATGTACACAGACAAAAAGTGTCACCAGTGTCCTAAAAAATGCAGTTGTACCCACTGTCCACTTAACCACGGACATGTGGACAAGTGGAGCAGGGCAGACTCAGGACTATATGACTGTGACAGCCCACTGGGTAGATGTATTGGCTCCCGCAGCAATAACAGCGGCGGCATCAGTAGCAGCATCTCGCAAACGCCAACTCGTTCCTAGGTAGGCTACGCTTTGTATCACCGCTTTCCATAAGAGGCACACAGCTAACAACCTCTTACGGAAACTGAGGAACATCATCGCAGAATGGCTTACCCCAATCGGACGCTCCTGGGGATTTGTGACATCGGACAACGCCACCATTATTGTGCGTGCATTACATGTGGGCAAATTCCAGCACGTCCCATGATTTGCACATACATTGAATTTGGTGGTGCAGAATTTTTTAAAAAACGACAGGGGCGTGCAAGAGATGCTGTCGGTGGGCCGAAGGATTGCGGGCCACTTTCGGCATTCAGCCACCGCGTGACGAAGACTGGAGCACCAACAAACACTCCTGAACCTGCCCCGCCATCATCTGAAGCAAGAGGTGGCAACGAGGTGGAATTCAACTCTGTATATGCTTCAGAGGATGGAGAAGCAGCAAAAGGCCATTCAAGCCTATACATCTGCCTATGATAAAGGCAAAGGAGGGGGAATGCACCTGACTCAAGCGCAGTGGAGAATGATTTCAACATTGTGCAAGGTTCTGCAACCCTTTGAACTTGCCACATGTGAAGTCAGTTCAGACACTGCCAGCCTGAGTCAGGTCATTCCCCTCATCAGGCTTTTGCAGAAGCAGCTGGAGAGATTGAAGGAGGAGCTAAAACCGAGGGATTTCGCAAGGCATGTGAGACTTGTGGATGGAGCCCTTAATTCACTTAACCAGGATTCACGGGTGGTCAATCTGTTGAAATCCGAGCACTACATTTTGGCCATGTGCTCGATCCTTGGTTTAAAGCCTACGTTGTATCTATCTTTCCGGCAGACACAAGTGTGCAGAGGTGCAAAGGCCTGCTGGTGAGACACTTGTCAAGTCAAGCGGAACGTGACACGTCAATATCTCCTCCTTAACATTCTCCCGCAACTGGGGCTGCGAGGAAAAGGCTAATAATTCCAAGCCCACCCGCTGGCGGTGATGCAGGGCAGTCTGGAGAGAGTGCTGACATTTGGTCCGGACTGAAGTACCTGCCAACGATAACTGACATGTCGTCTACTGTCACTGCATATGATTCTGTCACCATTGAAAGAATGGTGGAGGATTATAAGTAGTGATGTGCACCGGACATTTTTCGGGTTTGTGTTTTGGTTTTGGATTTGATTCCACGGCCGTGTTTTGGATTCGGACGCGTTTTGGCAAAACATCCCTGAAATTTTTTTGTCAGATTCGGTTGTGTTTTGAATTCGGGTGTTTTTTTACAAAAACCCTCAAAAACTGCTTAAATCATAGAATTTGGGGGTCATTTTGATCCCATAGTATTATTAACCTCAATAACCATAATTTCCACTCATTTCCAGTCTATTCTGAAGTTGAACACCTCACACCTCACAATATTATTTTTAGTCCTAAAATTTGCACCGCGGTCGCTGGATGATTAAGCTAAGCGACCCAAGTGGCCGACACAAACACCTGGCCCATCTAGGAGTGGTACTGCAGTGTCAGACAGGATGGAACTTCAAAAAATAGTCCCCAAACAGCACATGATGCAAAGAAAAAAAGAGTCGCAATGAGGTAGCTGTGTGACTAAGCTAAGCGACCCAAGTGGCCGACACAAACACCTGGCCCATTTAGGAGTGGCACTGCAGTGTCAGACAGGATGGCACTTCAAAAAATAATACCCAAACAGCACATGATGCAAAGAAAAAAAGAGGCGCAATGAGGTAGCTGTGTGAATAAGCTAAGCGACACAAGTGGCCGACACAAACACCGGACCCATCTATGAGTGGCACTGCAGTGTCAGACAGGATGGCAGATTAAAAAAATAGTCCCCAAACAGCACATGATGCAAAGAAAAAAGAGGCGCAATGAGGTAGATGTGTGACTAAGCTAAGTGACCCAAGTGGCCGACACAAACACCTGGCCCATTTAGGAGTGGCACTGCAGTTTCAGACAGGATGGCAGATTAAAAAAATAGTCCCCAAACAGCACATGATGCAAAGAAAAAAAGAGGCACAATGAGGTAGCTGTGTGACTAAGCTAAGCGACCCAAATGGCCGACACAAACACCTGGCCCATCTAGGAGTGGCACTGCAGTGTCAGACAGGATGGCAGATTAAAAAAATAGTCCCCAAACAGCACATGATGTAAGAAAAAAGAGGCGCAATTAGGTAGCTGTGTGACTAAGCTAAGCGACCCAAGTGGCCGACACAAACACCTGGCCCATCTAGGAGTGGCACTGCAGTTTCATACAGGATGGCAGATTAAAAAAATAGTCACCAAACAGCACATGATGCAAAGAAAAATGAAAGAAAAAAGAGGTGCAAGATGGAATTGTCCTTGGGCCCCCCCACCCACCCTTATGTTGTATAAACAGGACATGTACACTTTAACAGACCCATCATTTCAGCGACAGGATCTGCCACATGACTGTGACTGAAATGACTGGTTGGTTTGGGCCCCCAACAAAAAAGAAGCAATCAATCTCTCCTTGCACAAACTGGCTCTACCGAGGCAAGATGTTCACCTCCTCCTCATCCTCCAATTCCTCACCCCTTTCACTGTGTACATCCCCCTCCTCACAGATTATTAATTCGTTCCCACTGGAATCCACCATCTCAGGTCCCTGTGTACTTTCTGGAGGCAATTGCTGGTGAATGTCTCCACGGAGGAATTGATTATAATTAATTTTGATGAACATCATCTTCTTCACATTTTCTGGAAGTAACCTCGTACGCCGATTGCTGACAAGGTGAGCGGCTGCACTAAACACTCATTCGGAGTACACACTGGAGGGGGGGCAACTTAGGTAAAATAAGCCAGTTTGTGCAAGTGCCTCCAAATTGCCTCTTTTTCCTGCCAGTATACGTACGGACTGTCTGACATGCCTACTTGGATGCGGTCACTCATATAATCCTCCACCATTCTTTCAATGGTGACAGAATCAAATGCAGTGACAGTAGACGACATGTCAGCAATCGTTGGCAGGTCCTTCAGTCCGGACCAGATGTCAGCACTCGCTCCAGACTGCCCTGCATCACCGCCAGCGGGTGGGCTCGGAATTCTTAGCCTTTTCCTCGCAGCCCCAGTTGCAGGAGAATGTGAAGTAGGAGCTGTTGACGGGTCACGTTCCGCTTGACTTGACAATTTTCTCACCAGCAGGTCTTTGAACCTCTGCAGACTTGTGTCTGCCGGAAAGAGAGATACAACGTAGGTTTTAAATCTAGGATCGAGCACGGTGGCCAAAATGTAGTGCTCTGATTTCAACAGATTGACCACCCGTGAATCCTGGTTAAGCGAATTAAGGGCTCCATCCACAAGTCCCACATTCCTAGCGGAATCGCTCTGTATTAGCTCCTCCTTCAATCTCTCCAGCTGCTTCTGCAAAAGCCTGATGAGGGGAATGACCTGACTCAGGCTGGCAGTGTCTGAAATGACTTCACGTGTGGCAAGTTCAAAGGGTTGCAGAACATTGCACAACGTTGAAATCATTCTCCACTGCGCTTGATTCAGGTGCATTCCTCCTCCTTTGCCTATATCGTAGGTAGCTGTATAGGCTTGAATGGCCTTTTGCTGCTCCTCCATCCTCTGAGGGTTGAATTCCACCTCATTACCACCTCTTGCTTCAGATGATGGCAGGGCAGGTTCAGGAGTGTTTGCTGGTGCTCCAGTCTTCGGCACGCGGTGGCTGAATGCCGAAAGTGGCCCGCAATTCTTCGGGCCACAGACAGCATCTCTTGCACGCCCCTGTCATTTTTCAAATAATTCTGCACCACCAAATTAAATGTATGTGCAAAACATGGGACGTGCTGGAATTTGCCCAGATGTAATGCACGCACAATATTGGTGGCGTTGTCCGATGTCACAAATCCCCAGGAGAGTCCAATTGGGGTAAGCCATTCTGCGATGATGTTCCTCAGTTTCCGTAAGAAGTTGTCAGCTGTGTGCCTCTTATGAAAAGCGGTGATACAAAGCGTAGCCTGCCTAGGAACGAGTTGGCGTTTGCGAGATGCTGCTACTGGTGCCGCCGCTGCTGTTCTTGCTGCGGGAGGCAATACATCTACCCAGTGGGCTGTCACAGTCATATAGTCCTGAGTCTACCCTGCTCCACTTGTCCATATGTTCGTGGTTAAGTGGACATTGGGTACAACTGCATTTTTTAGGACACTAGTGACTCTTTTTCTGACGTCTGTGTACATTTTCGGTATCGCCTGCCTAGAGAAGTGGAACCTAGATGGTATTTGGTACCGGGGACACAGTACCTCAAGCAATTCTCTAGTTCCCTGTGAATTAACGGTGGATACCGGAAACACGTTTAACACCACCCAGGCTGCCAAGGCCTGAGTTATCCGCTTTGCAGCAGGATGACTGCTGTGATATTTCATCTTCCTCGCAAAGTATTGTTGGACAGTCAATTGCTTACTGGAAGTAGTACAAGTGGTCTTCCGATTTCCCCTCTGGGATGACGATCGACTCCCAGCAGCAACAACAGCAGCGCCAGCAGCAGTAGGCATTACACTCAAGGATGCATCGGAGGAATCCCAGGCAGGATAGGAATCGTCAGACTTGACAGTGACATGGCCTGCAGGACTATTGGCTTCCTGTCTAAGGAGGAAATTGACACTGAGGGAGTTGGTGGTGTGGTTTGCAGGAGCTTGGTTACAAGAGGAAGGGATTAAGTTGGCAGTGGACTGCTTCCGCTGTCACCCAAAGTTTTTGAACTTGTCAATGACTTGTGATGAATGCGCTCCAGGTGACGTATAAGGGAGGATGTTCCTAGGTGGTTAACGTCCTTACCCCTACTTATTACAGCTTGACAAAGGCAACACACGGCTTGACACCAGTTGCCCGAATTTCTGTTGAAAAAATTCCACACCGAAGAGGTGATTTTTTTTGTAATTTGACCAGGCATGTCAATGGGCATATTCGTCCCACGGACAACAGGTGTCTCCCCGGGTGCCTGACTAAAACAAACCACCTCACCATCAGAATCCTCTTTGTCAATTTCCTCCTCAGCGCCAGCAACACCCATATCCTCATCCTGGTGTACTTCAACAGTGACATCTTCAATTTGACTATCAGGAACTGGACTGCGGGTGCTTCTTCCAGCACTTGCAGGGGGTGTGCAAATGGTGTAAGGCGCCACCTCTTCCCGTCCAGTGTTGGGATGGTCAGGCATCGCAACCGACACAATTGGACTCTCCTTGGGGATTTGTGATTTAGTAGAACGCACAGTTCTTTGCTGTGCTTTTGCCATCTTAACTCTTTTAAGTTTTCTAGCAGGAGGATGGGTGCTTCCATCCTCATGTGAAGCTGAACCACTAGCCATGAACATAGGACAGGGCCTCAGCCGTTCCTTGCCACTCAGTGTCGTAAATGGCATATTGGCAAGTTTACGCTTCTCATCAGACGCTTTTAATTTTGATTTGTGGGTCATTTTACTGAACTTTTGTTTTTTTTATTTTACATGCTCTCTACTATGACATTGGGCATCGGCCTTGGCAGACGACGTTGATGGCATTTCATCGTCTCGGCCATGACTAGTGGCAGCAGCTTCAGCACGAGGTGGAAGTGGATCTTGATCTTTCCCTATTTTACCCTCCACATTTTTGTTCTCCATTTTTTATTGTGTGGAATTATATGCCAGTAATATATCAATAGCAATGGCCTACTACTATATATACTGCGCACGACAAATAAAATGCACCACAGGGATGGATGGATAGTATACTTGACGACATAGAGGTAGGTAGAGCAGTGGCCTACAGTACCGTACTGCTATATATTATATACTGGTGGTCAGCAAAATTATGCACTGTCCTCCTACTATATACAGTATACACCGCACCACTTAAATGCACCACATGGATGGATGGATAGTATACTTGACGACACAGAGGTAGGTAGAGCAGTGGCCTACTATACCGTACTGCTATATATTATATACTGGCGGTCAGCAAAATTACGCACTGCCCTCCTACTATATATACACACCGCACCACTTAAATGCACCACAGGGATGGATGGATAGTATACTTGACGACACAGAGGTAGGTACAGCAGTGGCCTACTGTACCGTACTGCTATATATTATATACTGGTGGTCAGCAAAATTATGCACTGTCCTCCTACTATATATACCCCGCACCACTTAAATGCACCACAGGGATGGATGGATAGTATACTTGACGACACAGAGGTAGGTAGAGCAGTGGCCTACTGTACCGTACTGCTATATATTATATACTGGCGGTCAGCAAAATTATGCACTGTCCTCCTACTACTGTGCACAACATTTAAAATGCACCACAGGTATGGATGGATAGTATACTTGACAACACAGAGGTAGGTAGAGCAGTGGACTACTGTACCGTACTGCTATATATTATATACTGGTGGTCAGCAAAATTATGCACTGTCCTCCTACTATATATACACCGCACAACAACTAAAATGCACCACAGGGATGGATGGATAGTATACTTGACGACACAGAGGTAGGTAGAGCAATGGACTACTGTACCATACTGCTATACTGGTGGTCACTGGTCAGCAAAATTCTGCACTGTCCTGTCCTCCTATACTACAATGCAGCACAGATATGGAGCGTTTTTCAGGCAGAGAACGTAGATATTTTCAGCACACTCAGCTCACTGCAGCACACTGAGCACAGATATTTGCAGCACACTGAACACAACTGAGAGGATGCTGCACGTCCTCTCCCTATCATCTCCAATGCATGAGTTAAAATGGCGGCGACGTGCGGCTCCTTATATAGAATACGAATCTCATGAGAATACGACAGCGGGATGATGACGTTCGGGCGCGCTCGGGTTAACCGAGCAAGGCGGGAAGATTCGAATCTGCCTCGGAACCGTGTAAAATGGTTGAAGTTCGGAGGGGTTCGTATTCCGAGGAACCGAACCCGCTCATCACTAATTATAAGAGTGACCGCATCCAAGTAGGCACGTCAGACAGTCCGTACGTATACTGGCAGGAAAAAGAGGCAATTTTGAGGCCCTTGGACAAACTGGCTTTATTTTACCTAAGTTGCCCCCCTCCAGTGTGTACTCCAAAAGAGTGTTTCGTGCAGCTGGTCACCTTGTCAGCAATCGGCGTACGAGGTTACTTCCAGAAAATGTGGAGAAGATGATGTTCATAAAAATGAATTATAATCAATTCCTCCGTGGAGACATTCACCAGCAATTGCCTCCAGAAAGTACACAGGGACCTGAGATGGTGGATTCCAGTGGGGACGAATTAATACTCTGTGAGGAGGATGTACACAGTGAAAGGGGTGAGGAATCGGATGATAAGGAGGAGGTGGACATCTTGCCTCTGTAGAGCCAGTTTGTGCAAGGAGAGATTGATTGCTTCTTTTTTGGTGGTGGCCCAAACCAACCAGTCATTTCAGCCACAGTTGTGTGGCAGACCCTGTGGCTGAAATGAAGGGTTTGTTAAAGTGTGCATGTCCTGTTTATACAACATAAGGGTGGGTGGGAGTTCCCAAGGACAATTCCATCTTGCACTTCTTTTTTTATTTTTATTTATCTCTGCATCATGTGATGTTTGGGGCTAATTTTTTTAAGTGCCATCCTGCCTGACACTGCAGTGCCACTCCTAGATGGGCTAGATGTTTGTGCCGGCCACTTTGGTCGCTTAGCTTAGTCATCCAGCGACCTCGGTGCAAATACCCGAAAAATTTCCGGTGCACATCTCTAGTTAAAACACACATTTACTAGCAGATTTTTTATATTAATTTTTAAATGTTAATAAATGTGTGTTTTAACCATGGAAGCCCAACATCGATTAAAATCAATTTAACATTGCTCTAACATCGAAAAAAATAAAATAAAATTGACCTTTAGTGAATAAACCGCCTGACCTTTTGCCTGCTTACTTGATAAAAAAGTAATAGCTCACATCCATAACACACAGTAAACAACTGCAATTTCTAAACTCTTCCTCAACTTTGGAAGGGATATAATGTAACTTGAATATGTCTGGAATAAGCAGCTAAAATAACAAATATTGTGTCATATATACTTATACAGGGCCCAATTCAGACCTAATCGCTGTGCTGCAAATTACACTGTCCTGCGATCAGATAGTCGCCGCCCAGGGGGAGTGAAAATTCGCCCCGTGCAGGTGTGCGATTACATGTGTACACTGTGCGAAAATTCAGGAGACAGCTGCAAAATCATTCGCAACACACTCACCATCGAATGTTTTTCCCATTGTGTGGTCTGTGCGTAGCTCAATACTTACTCCTCCAGTGAGAAGAAATCAGGCTGATCAGGGCTGGAGCTGACGTCACACATCCGCCCTGAAAATGCTTGGGAACGCCTGCGTTTTTCCAGAGACTCCCTGAAAACGGCCAGTTACAACCCACAAAGATCCTCTTCCTGTCAATCACCATGCGAACAGCCATTGCAGTTGAAATTTTTGCACCCTCCTGTCACTGTTTGGCGACGCGCAAGCACATTGAGATTCATGCGCAGTAGTTTGATTGTCGCCCACTGTACGAAACTGCAAAGCAGTGATTGGGTCTGATTCAGGACCGTAGGCCTAGCTGTATGCACAGTATGTATGTATGGATGGATGTAGATAGATAGATAGATAGATAGATAGATAGATAGATAGATAGATAGATAGATAGATAGATAGATACACAGACAGACAGACAGACATATAGATAGATAGATAGATAGATAGATAGATAGATAGATAGATAGATAGATAGATAGATAGATAGATAGATAGATAGATAGATGCTACCAGCATCATGGGTAAACACCTCATGCAATCTTCACTGCCAATACCCTCATCAATGGCCTCCCCTGGAACAATATTAATTAGTCTTGTATCATTGGATCAAATACAATCTGACTCCTGTAATGCAATCCAAAATTCCCCAAAAGAATCTTTGGGCACAAAGGCAGCTGCTGTTGAAGAGGAACCAGTGTAAACCTATTTTCCGGCAATTTTCTGTCAAACAAGCATCAACAGCCATTGTCTTTTTGCAAGGACAAATCTATTCCATATTGGTAATTTTATGAGTTTGCTTGTTGGAACTTTGAGGTTTATAGTTTTCAAAATGACCATCACCTGCTTATTTATATCTGGGTATTAAAATCATTCCCAGCCCTGGCGGAGTAAATATATGATAACTAATATTTTATTTCTATTTGTATTTCTTATATTATACTCTTCAAGCCGCCAGTATTTCTTTATTGCCTTCTCCAATATAATTGTGAGTGGTTGCTAAACTACAGTAGGTGATGAATAATGCTCCCTCTTGTTCTTCCTCACGAGATTTTTGTTTAGCTTCCAGTAGAGTTGTTCTTTCCAAAGTTATATCTTCTTCATATGCTTTATTTACCTGTAATTATAGATAATCCCTTTCCAAGAATTAACTTGTAAATTGAGGTGGTGCAGGACTGTATGATGGTGGATCAGGGCATAGGATGGCAGGGGCAGGGTATGGTGGTGGATCTGGGCATAGAATGGCAGGGCAGGGTATGGTGGTGGATCTGGGCATAGGATGGCAGGGCAGTGTATGGCGGTGGATCTGGGCATAGGATGGCAGGGCAGGGTATGGTGGTGGATCTGGGCATAGGATGGCAGGGCAGGGTATGGTGGTGGATCTGGGCATAGGATGGCAGGGCAGTGTATGGTGGTGGATCTGGGCATAGGATGGCAGGGCAGTGTATGGCGGTGGATCAGGGTACAGGATAGCAGAGAATAGGATGGGAGGGCAGGAGGAGCAGGACTGTATGGCGGTGGATCAGGGCACAGGAGCTTGCAACTCCTAATCATTGATTGTGAAACTGTTTTGGCAAGTTCCTTTGAATGGCCCTTTAGGCATATGGCTGGAATGAAGCTATTACAATTGACTTTCTTTATGTAGGTTTTGGTTTGAATGGACTCACTGTAGCTTATTCTGACCTGACACATGCTGACAGTATTTGAACTATAGTAAATGTATTTGGCACACTTTGATATGATTTTGGTAGCTTGCATAAAATTGCAAGAATTCTCCATTGTGCTGCATTCATTTAACATGCCTCCTTTCCCTATTTAATGACTGGGAGATGCATCAAACTTTGGAGAGAGATAAAGTGGAGAGAGATAAAGTACCAACCAATCCAATCCTAAATGCCACGTTACAGGCTGTGTTTAAAAAAATGATAGGAGCATGTTGGTTGGTACTTTATCGCCATCCACTTTATCTCTCTCCAAGTCTTAGTACAGTAAGTAGTCCCCTTTATTTCTCCACTTTACCTCTCTCCAAGCTTTGATACATCTCCCCCTGAGAATGAAAAATAAAATATGTATTTTTCAAACCTTTTCAGTTCAGGGATTTTGCCACCTTGGGTTATCTTCTGTCATAAAATGACCCTCCTAAAGTTATAATCTATTATTCTGTCTGCATGTATTATAGGGGTTATTCAGGTTTGTTAGCAAACCAAAAAAGTTAGCAATTAGGCAAATCCATGTTGCACTGCAGGAGGGGCAGATGTAACATGTGCAGAGAGAGTTCGATTTGGGTGGGTTATATTGTTTCTGTACTGGCTGCTTTATTTTTACACTGCAATAAAAATTTCAGTTTGAACACAACCCACCCAAATCTAACTCTCTCTGCACATGTTATATTTGCCCCACCTGCAGTGCAACATGCCCATTTGCTAACTTTTTTTGTATGCTAAGAAACGTGAATAAGGCCCTATATGTGATGTGTATTGTATTACACTGCCATGTTTTTGTGTCACAAATAAACTGGATAGAGATAAAGAGCCTAATTCAGACCTGATCACAGCAGCAAACTCTTTATCTAACGGGCAAAACCATGTGCACTGCAGGTGATGCAGATAGAACATGTGCAGAGAGAGTTAGATTTGGGTGGGTTATTTTGTTTCTGTGCAGGGTAAATACTGGCTGCTTTATTTTTACACTGCAATTTAGATTTCAGTTTGAACACACCCCACCCCAATATAACTCTCTCTGCACATGTTAGATCTGCCCCCCTCCACCCTCCCCCGCAGTGCACGTGGTTTTGCCCATTAGAGAAATAATTTGCTGCTGCGATCAGGTCTGAATTAGTCCCAAAGTAAAAACCAATCAGTTCCTATAGTAACTGTCAATTTAGAAGAGACTGTTTGAAAAATGACAGGAAATTATTGGTTGGTACTTTATTTCTCACTGCTTTATTTCTCTCCATTCTTCAATAAATCTCTACATGTGCTGTATATACATGGTTGAGTCACATTGTTATTGCCACCAGATAATAATAATAATAATTTCATTTATATAGCGCTCTTTCTCCAACAGGCCTCAAGGCGCTAATAGCTGTGTGCAGCATGGACAGCAGCTAGACGGGCTGAACTGTCATTTTACAAATGTCTGGCAGCCCCCAGGTACATTTTGATGGTGAGCTGCTCCACTGTAGTGTGGTCAGTCACCCCTCACACACCTTTGTAGCCGACATTCACCTCTCACATCAATGGCACGTGGTGCTCCGCAGTTCCCACAATGGTTATTTGCAATGGTGCCATTTGTCCAGTCACGACAAACCTTCACCACAGCAGCAGGCGAACAGGTCACAAACTGCGCTGTATCAGAAACACTGCCACCCTTGGCCCGAAAGCCGATAATCACCCCTTTTTGCAATTCGGATAAATTGCCCCTTTTACTCATGACAGCAACGAGTGATATTTGTGCAGACGGCCTATTGCACACCTTATATACCCACCCAAGTACTTCATGGGCTAAGCGCTGCTGACGTCAATGTAGGAGGTTGTCATCATAATGTGACTCAACCGTGTAATTGTTAATGTTATAAATTCTATTGTATGAACAAAAACAGTTCCAAATGTAACTGTTTTTGACAATTTTTAATACAGGTTGAGTATCTCATATCCAAATATTCCGAAATACGGAATATTCCGAAATACAGACTTTTTTGAGTGAGACTGAGATAGTGAAACCTTTGTTTTTTGATGGCTCAATGTACACAAACTTTGTTTAATACACAAGTTATTAAAATTTTGTATTAAATGACCTTCAGGCTGTGTGTATAAGGTGTATATGAAACATAAATGAATTGTGTGAATGTACACACACTTTGTTTAATGCACAAAGTTATTAAAAATATTGGCTAAAATTGACTTCAGGCTGTGTGTATAAGGTGTATATGTAACATAAATGCATTCTGTGCTTAGATTTAGGTCCCATCACCATAATATCTCATTATGGTATGCAATTATTCCAAAATACGGAAAAATCCGATATCCAAAATACCTCTGGTCCCAAGCATTTTGGATAAGGGATACTCAACCTGTATAACATAAAAACCATTAATACAAATCAGAGTTATTGTCAAGACAAAAAACAGAACCTGAAGACGATTTTAAAAACAATATCAAAACTCAGGGGTGTCTGCAGATCTCTTATTTAACATAATAACACAAAAATTGGGGTATTAGAATTTATTTTTAATAGTTTAATTACAAAATGTGCATATTTTACATCCGCATTCCCAGTATGATGATGATGATGATTATTATTATTATTATTACTAATATTATTATTATTATTATTATTATGATTTCTGTTTTTTTTTATTTTTTTTATTCTGTTGTTAAGCCAAAGTCCATGAGGAAATTGACAATGTCGTTGGTCGAAATCGCAGCCCAACTATGCAAGACAGAAGCAACCTGCCTTACACAGAAGCAACAATCCATGAAATCCAAAGATTCACAGACCTGGTTCCCTTGGGTTTACCACGGAAAACAATTAGGGAGGTGAAACTAAAAGGATACACAATACCAAAGGTATATAGTATTTCTATGTGCATGTGACTGTATGGACATTTTATTTACTATGAAGAATCTCCATGACCTAAATAACTTTACACAGCTGTGGATCATGGAAGCCAGCAAGAGGCATCTATTTATTTACACAAGATACCTCCTGCGGCAATAGCATATTATAGTGCTGTCGCTGCGGCTGTACTAAAACATCCGTCTGTGAATCACGCTCATAGTTTCTTCTATTTACATAATAGTTCTTAAATTAAATCAAGCAATGATACAATTATCATGGTAGAGTATTCTACATAGTACTCTTATTATATATGTTAGTGCTGCGTAGGTGCTGAGTGGAGTAAATGTAGGGATTGTGCCACTTTGTGGTTAAAATTCCACTAACAATTTTGGACACTATAAACTAGAATATGGGTGTGGTTGCATTTAGAACTGTCAAATGTAATATTTCTGGCCAATGACTAAGTTTTTTCTGCCAACATTCTGGTGGATTATAATTAGGAGCAGAAACCTTATAACATTCCAGCTATGCTTTCTGCAGTTTCTGGGATTCATTCCCAGTTGAGAGGAAAGCAAAGGAAAGGAGTATTTTTTACAAACTATGGCGGTCATTCCGAGTTAATCGCTAGCTGCTTTCGTTCGCTGCGTATCAATCAGGCAAAAAATTGGCACTTCTGCGCATGCGTATGTGGCGCAATGCGCACGCGCGTCGTACTACTACAACGAACGATGTAGTTTCACACAAGGTCTAGCGAAGCTTTTCAGTCGCACTGCTGGCCGCAGAGTGATTGACAGGAAGAGGGCATTTCTGGGTGTCAACTGGCCGTTTTCAGGGAGTGTTCGGAAAAACATAGGCGTGCCAGGAAAAACGCATGCGTGCCTGGAAAAACGCAGGCATGGCTGGCCAAACGCAAGGCATGTTTATGATGTCAAAACAGGAACTGAATAGTCTGAAGTGATCGCAAGCACTGAGTATGTCTGAAGGGGTTCACTACGGCTGGCCGGCGGTCGGGCTCCCGGCGATTAGCATCCCGGCGCCGGGAGCCCGACCGCCGGCTTACCGACAGCTTGGCGAGCGCAAATGAGCCCCTTGCGGGCTCGCTGCGCTCGCCACGCTACGGGCACGGTGGCGCGCTACGCGCGCCACACTATTTTATTCTCCCTCTATGGGGGTCGTGGACCCCCACGAGGGAAAATAAGTGTCGGTATGCCGGCTGTCGGGCTCCCGGCGCCGGTATACTGAGCGCCGGGAGCCCGACCGCCGGCAAACAGAAGACCACCCGTCTGAAGCTACTCTGAAACTGCACAAAAAAATTTTGTAGCCGCTCTGCGATCCTTTCGTTCGCACTTCTGCTAAGCTAAAATACACTCCCAGTGGGAGGCGGCATAGCGTTTGCACGGCTGCTAAAAACTGCTAGCGAGCGATCAACTCGGAATGACCCCCAATGTTGCAATACAAAGGGTGCTGATCTTACATGTAGACAAAAATGCTGGAAATCTTTAGTTCTACAATGCAATTTACAATGAGTCCCAGACAGCGATGTTTGCCAGTGTTTCGGGTGGCGGTTGGTGCAGCTCCCCTATGTGAATATTGAATATTAAACTGCGCTACAACTGCCACTGGGGAAGACATATTTATATCTTCCTTTTTTGTAAACAAAGTAAAATAGAAAACATAAATATCACATTTTCCAGCTTTTATCAGCAGCTGTAGAGTTTGAGACAGTCAGTAGCAGATCTGAACACAGATGAGATGTGTTGTAGGAGACTGCCTGTAGGAAGCTAAGTATTGCAGACTGTAGTGAATGCATAGGTATAGCTGCAGGAGGCAGACAGCACACTAGTATAAGATAAGCGCTGATTACAACAGGGTGAACAGATGGTAACTCCTTGCTGTAGAATGATGGGTGCTGAGAACAGTTTGAATCCAGAAAAACAGGAGCACTCTGGTGAAAGTTGCTGGGGCTCAGGAACTGAAAACAGCTTCTGTCACAGGGAACTACAATATCGAAAGACTAGTTGTATTGGCAATGGACAGGTGGCAGAGAGCACTTTAAATAGGGAGCTCTAGCACAGGATTGGGTATGAAAGTCATGTGCAGCAAGAGATACTGTGAATGTCTGAATCTATCTCAGCTGACCTCAGGCAAGATAGCAGTACCAATGCTGCACTGGACTGCAGCTACAGTATACTAACATGACTGGACAGCAGACATGAACCAGACGAAATATACCCTAGTACATTTTGGTTGGTGCATGCACCAGGTAGGGTAAGAGGGTCTTAGTATGAATCTGATTGTGACACCCACTGGTTCCCAACCAGATACACATTACTCCAGATTGTTTCGTAAAATCATGTTTGGCAAGTGAATATTGTGTGTCATTATTATTGTTGCTAAACATGGTTTCCCCTATCTTTTCTGCTCAGAGGCGTAAATTGGGTAGGGTGAGCAGGGCAAGTGCCCTGGGTGCCGTGACGGGCACAGTTAAGGGGGGCGCCCGCACCGCCGTCCAGGACATCGCTCCCGCCCACGCCCAGTCACTGCCAGCACCTGTTTCGCACCTGTGCGGCCGTGATGGATGCCCCTGGGGAGTTGGAGGAGGATGAAGGGGAAGAGGCCGCCTTACCAGAGGATCCGCCACCCACGGAGGAGGAAGTAGAGGCCCCGCTACCGCCACCACCTCCCCCCGCAGCCCAAAGCCACCTCTTCACGCGGCCCGAAGCCACCTCTCCCCGCCGATCCACCGCTTCCCCAGACATCCCGGCCTCCGCTCCCCCAGTCACCATGGCCCCCGCTGCTGGGCATCTCCCCGGCCTACCGCCAGGCCGTGCCGGAGCCCTCCCCGGCGCTCCCCTTCCTCTTTAGCATGCCCGTGGTCAGGTACAGACCCCAGCCCGCACCCGCTGCCGCCTCTTCCTCCTCCACCAGGGGGTCAACATCTTCGCCAACGACGGCAGCTTCATGGAGCGCTTCAAGAAGAAGATGGAGTCCGGCAGCAAGGAGGAGGCTCGGGCAGAGGAGGAGGACAAGAAGCCGGAGCCCGAGCGCTGGAAGCCCGTCAGCTTTGTAAGAGACCAACCCCGGCCACGGCTGCAGCTCCTGCCTCATATAACTCTATGGGGGGAATTCAAATGTTTGAACATTTGGTTGGGTGTCTGTTTTTTCCTGTCTATTAGATAGGAAAAAAACAGACTCCCAACTGACTTTTCAAACATTTGAATCTCTCCCTATGTGTGTGTGTGTATATACATGTGTAAGAGAGCAACCCAGCCATAGCTTCCACATGTTACTCTATATGTGTAAGAGAGCAACCCCGGCTGCTGCAGCCTCATATTACTCTATGGCCCTCATTCCGAGTTGTTCGCTCGCTAGCTGCTTTCAGCAGCATTGCACACGCTAAGCCGCCGCCCTCTGGGAGTGTATCTTAGCATAGCAGAATTGCGAACGAAAGATTAGCAGAATTGCGAATAGAAAATTCTTAGCAGTTTCTGAGTAGCTCGAGACTTACTCCTACACTGCGATCAGTTCAGTCAGTTTCGTTCCTGGTTTGACGTCACAAACACACCCAGCGTTCGCCCAGACACTCCCCCGTTTCTTCAGACACTCCCGCGTTTTTCCCAGAAACGCCAGCGTTTTTCCGCACACACCCATAAAACGGCCAGTTTCCGCCCAGAAACACCCACTTCCTGTCAATCACACTACGATCACCAGAACAATGAAAAAACTTTGTTACGCTGTGAGTAAAATACCAAACTTTTGTGCTAATTTACTTGCCGCAGGCGCACTGCGAACATTGCGCATGCACAGTTTGCGACTAATCGCTCCGTAGTGAAAAAAACTAACGAGCGAACAACTCGGAATCACCCCCTATATCTGTGTGTATATACATGTGTAAGAGCAACCCAGCCATAGCTGCAGAGCCGGCCATAGGCATAGGCAAACTAGGCAATTGCCTAGGGCAGTTGATATGCCTAGGGGCATCAGCAGCTTCTGCTGATTAAAATGATATGCGGCATGCCTATGTTCTGTGTGACCGCGGCTGTATCTGCATATGAAATGCTATGTTACAGTGTATTCCTGGAAATCACTGTAACGTAGCATTTTGTATGCAGATACAGCCGCAGTCACACACAGAATATAAGTATACCACATATCATTTTAATCAGCAGAAGCTGCTTGTGCATCCTAGCAACATAGCAATGGAAATAGGATGCATTTTCCTATAAAAAGGTGCCCGACATTAGCATTGAGGCAATATTTATGAGGACACATCTGTATCCAAGCAGAGACAGAGGTCACAGTGTTAGTGGCAGTTTGAGTGCTGTGTGCATGTGAGTGGGTTGGTTGTGTAGTAGTGTTCAGAATATGTGTAAGGAGCATTATGTGTGTCATGTAAAAATGCATTAATAATGTGCAACATATGTGTAAGTGGCACTGTGTGTGTCATTATGTGTATAAGGGCATTAATAATGTGCAGCATATGTGTAAGGGACGTTATGTGTAAAAGGGCATTAATAAAGGTTGTCATAATGTGTAAGGCACATTATGTTTATAAGGACATTAATAATGTGTGTCATATGTGTATGGGGCATTACTGTGTGGAATTATATGTATAAATGCATTACTAATGTGTGGCATTATGTGTATAAGGTGCTCTACTATGTGGCATTGCGTATAGAAAGGGCACTACTGTGTCATCTAATGTAAATAAAGAGCAATAGGGTGTGGTGTAATATGAATAAGGAGTAATTCAGTGTGATGTAATGTGAATAAGGAGCAATTCAGTGTGATTTAATGTGAATAAGGGGCTCTACTGTAAGAAATAACGTTTATAAGGTAAATTGGTACTAATGTGTGATGTAATGTGAATTAGAAATACTATCGCATGATATAATGTGAATAAAGTTGCACTACTGTGTGGCGTAATTTGAATTGGGGTTACTATTGTGTGGCCATTCCTCTTGCCAGCAAGAACACGCCCCTTTTTGGGCTGTGCACCAAATGTGCGAACTGTTCCTATTTAAAATATAGGGGTTACAAACACCAAAATGAGGACTGCTATGGGTGAGGGGTGATGGTGCTGGGTAAGGGGTGCAGGGTCAGAGGCAGAACCAGCGGTGGTGCTAGGGGGCACCAGCCAAAATCTTGCCTAGGGCATCATATTGGTTAGGGCCGGCTCTGCATAGCTGCCTCATATTACACTATATGTGTGTGTGTATATATGTTTGAGAGCAGCCTCGGCTGCCATTGCTGCTGCAGCCTCATATTGCTCTATATGTGTGTGTGTATATATGTGTAAGAGACCAACCCGGCATTTGCTGCAGACTCGTATTACTCTATAGATGTGTTTGTATACATGTGTAAGAGACCCAACAGCAGCTGCTTTATATTACTGTGTGTGATTGTGCAGCCGCCGTCACTGCCAGCACCTCTTTCGCCGCCGAGTAAGTCCCACTGTGGTGCTCAGCTGCGTTACTGCAGCAGCTCCTAGCCTCCCTCCTTGCTAGGGCTTCTGCCGGGAGCGTGACCGCGATGCCAGCGTCACGCTCCCTGAACTTCTGCCTGCCACTGAGAGGTGAGGAGGGGGAGGGGGAAGGGGGGGGGGGGCACTAGACAGTGACACACAAGGAGACTACCCCCCTCCCCCTATTCTATGCCTCTCTATGTTTATAGTATTATAGTATACCCCTCTCCCCCTATTATATGCCTCTCTATGTTTATAGTATAGTATACCCCCCCCTTCCCCTATGCCTAAGAGAGGCATAGAATAGGGGGAGAGGGAGGGTATACTGTGAGTGTACATATATATACATATTGTGTTTGTGTGTCTGTGTGTGTGTGTGTGTGTGTGTGTGTGTGTGTGTGTGTGTGTGTGTGTGTGTGAATTTTGGCTCATTCAGTGTGCTTTAATGTGAATTTCGGCTCATTCTGTGTGCTATAATGTGAATTTCGGCTCATTCTGTGTCCTATAATGTGAATTTCGGCTCATTCAGTGTGCTTTAGTGTGAATTTCGGCTCATCCTGTGTGCTATAATGTGAATTTCGGCTCATCCAGTGTGCTTTAATGTGAATTTCGGCTCATCCTGTGTGCTATAATGTGAATTCCGGGTCATCCTGTATACTATAATGTGAATTTCGGCTCATCCTGTGTGCTATGTGAATTTTGCCTCATTCTGTGCGCTATAATGTGAATTTCGGCTCATACCGTGTGCTAAAATGTGAAAGGTCTAGTATTAAATAGTATAAGGGGTAGTATAAGAATAGTATAAGGTCTAGTACTAGTATAACCAGTACTAGATAGTATAAGGGGTCCTACTACACTGAAGGACACACTCCCTTTTAAGGGGCCATGCCCCCTTTTCCGGAGCACGCGCACACCTTTGGCACGCGCATAATTACACCCTTCACTTTTCCATACCTTCACTTCAAAACTTCCACTTCAACCACTGCACCTACATCTATACATACACATCCAGACATTTTATACACAGTGACACCTATTTGTGTAGGAGATGATGATGGTAAGGTGCATGTGGAATTATAAAGAATGTTCCCAGTATGACATGAAACAGCTGGCGTGTCATGTTGGCACATCCTATTTTCAGTGTCCATGCCCCCTCATGGCCATTTTTTTCAGAGTGCGCCAGTGGCGTGCGCACATACGTTCCTTTGTATTTTTTATTTATTTATTTATTTATTTTGGGGGGGGGGGGGCGCCATTATTGATCTTGCCCTGGGCTCCAAAAACCCTAGTTACGCCTCTGTTTCTGGTTCATGTTGTCATACTTCATACTGATCTTGCCTATTTTGAAAATAAAGAAGTCAAAAAAATAATCTTATGTAGCAATGAAAACATTCTCTATAAGGAGATCCCTCAAGAACATTAGTAAACAGTCCTATCACTTCTATCTACTATGGTGTCACTTTCGGGAGGCGGTTGATAGACAGTCATATGGTTGACAGTCAAAAGTTCAGCAGGGTCAAAAAACCGACAGGGTCAAAAGGCAGACAGTCAAAATGCTGACGGGGTCAAAATGTCGACACATGCTGTTTTTTTTTTAGATTTTTCATGCTTTTACAGCTTTTTTAAAAAAAAATTACAATCCATGTCACAAACTATTATCTTTAGTAACCTTGCCCGAAGTGTGACGAGCAAAGCGAGCCATCGAAGGGACAAATTTCAACAAATTTGGGTAAAATTTTTTAAAAACACAATAACACAACCCCTCCCAATTTTTTTGTGTCAACATTTTGACCCTGTCATCCTTTTGACTGTCTGACTTTTTACCCTTTCAGACTTTTGACTGTTGACCATATGGTGTTAACCTAATGACTGTCTGTCTATGGGGGTCATTTCGAGTTGTTCGCACGCAAGCTGCTTTTAGCAGCTTTACACACGCTAAGCCGCCGCCTACTGGGAGTGAATCTTAGCTTCTTAAAATTGCGAACGAAAGATTCTCTAAATTGCGACCACACACCTCTTAGCAGTTTCTGAGTAGCTCCAGACTTACTCGGTATCTGCGATCAGCTCAGTGCTTGTCGTTCCTGGTTTGACGTCACAAACACACCCAGCGTTCGCCCAGACACTCCTCCGTTTCTCCAGCCACTCCCGCGTTTTTCCCAGAAACGGTAGCGTTTTTTCGCACACACCCATAAAACGTCCAGTTTCCGCCCAGAAACACCCACTTCCTGTCAATCACATTACGATCATCAGAACGAAGAAAAAACCTCGTAATGCCGTGAGTAAAATACCTAACTGCATAGCAAATTTACTTGGCGCAGTCGCACTGCGAACATTGCGCATGCGCATTAGCGACTAATCGCTCCGTTGCGAGAAAAAAATACAGAGCGAACAACTCGGAATGACCCCCTATATTTTAACTGTCTAACTTGTATACCACACCCGCCACTTTCTCATTGTCACAAGCCATAGTAAAGACTTTCCAGGACCAGTGAGTATTCCTTCAGAATGTCTTCCCTCTGCTTTAACACACTACCGATGTGTTCTCATACATCATTACTGCAGTCGTGCCAAATAGGCCCCCAGATCGTGCCAGGTCTAGTGAGACTCTGCTATCATCTTGCAACATTTTTGCTGCGTTGTTTGCAAAAAATGCATCATAGTTGCGATGCAGTGTGACTACCATGCACCAGGAGACTGTGCTGATTCATTTGATATGTGACACTTGTATATTTATGTGCAACTGGTTCTCTTGATTTGTATATGAAGTGCTACAGTGTAGCAGCAGCTTTTTACCAAAACAAGTTCTGTTGTGTTTCATATACAGACTGGGGGCCTAATTCAGACTGGATCACTGCAGCAGCAGCGATCGCAGTCTGGAGCCCTTTGGGGAGTGCGCTTGGGAGACCCAGTGTCTGGTCTGCGATCGCCTCTGACTGATTGACAGGCAGAGGCGGTCATGGGGCGGGAGGGGGGGTTCCAATGCCTTTAGAACGCCATTGGTGGGGCGCAGTCCAGACAACACTGGACCATTGCTCATGCCTCCCAAGTTTTGGCTTGTCGATAGCGGGACTCTTGCGCGGCAAAGCCGCGCGTCGACCCGGGTGGCCTCGACCGTGATGGGCGTGGCCTCGCCAAATGGTCTGGGTTTTTTTCCTTTTGGGGGCGTGCCCAGCGCTCTCCCAGCAGCTGGGCAGCCCCCGCTCCCCTCCTAGCTCTGAATACATGCCGTGCGCGTGCTCACAGCATGTATTCAGTGATCACCGGCTGCTTTGCAGAGCAGAGCAGCGGGTGATCAAAGCCTCCCCTAACTGCCCCCCCACCCGCGGGACACTGCTGATCAAGGGTGGGACAGCGGGACAGGGTCCGAATAGCGGGACTGTCCCGCTGAAAGCGGGACAGTTGGGAGGTATGCATTGCTGGAGGCGGGCCGCGGCGGCTGCGTGACGACACATGCAGCCGCTGCGACCCTGAACAAGGCGGGTATCTGCCTGACAGTGCAACTAGGCTGCGCAGGCAGGGAGCTACTCGGCAGGTGCAAAAGCATCGCCGCCGTGCGATGCTTTCGCACCCTTGCGGTGCGGGGCAGGGCCTGACATGCGGGCAGACTAGCCCAGTGCTGGGCGTCACCCCGCATGTCTGAGTAACTGATTGTAGATGTGCTAAATTCAGCACATCTACAATCAGATCTGAATCACCCCCTCAGTCACACACACAGAGATATACAAGTGTCGCATATCAAATTAGTCAGCACATGCTGTTAGCGAATAACACACATTTTTGGTTAAAAAAAATAAAAGACATCAAACGCTAATAGAGTTGCATGAGACCTGGATTCTCACCCACGCCGGACATCTTCTGCTGCATGGTTTATTGAGGCTTGATGTATAAGGGGCCTAATTCAGAGTTGATCACAGCAGCAAATTTGTTAGCAGTTGGGCAAAACCATGTGCAATGCAGGGGGGCAGATGTAACATGTGCAGAGAGAGTTAGATTTGGGTGGGGTGTGTTCAAGCGGAAATCTAAATTGCAGTGTAAAAATAAAGCAGCCAGTATTTATCTTGCACAGAAACAATATAACCCACCCAAATCTAACTCTCTCTGCACATGTTATATCTGCCACACCTGCAGTGCACATGGTTTTGCCCAACTGCTAACAAATTTGCTGCTGCGATCAACTCTTAATTACCCCCAAAGGCACAATTGTATTTACACCTGCTTAGTTTGCTTCTAAGTGCCAAATCTCATTCTACATACCACTGCATTCCAGGGACGTGCGTTGAGGTAAATGGCTCAGGAGGCACTGGCTAGTACCAGAGTCAGATTTACACACAATGGGCGGGATGTATTAAGATACATCGCCGCCCCTTGCCGCTTACCGCAGCGATGTTGATCGCATATGTACTAACATATGTGATCAATATCGCAATGCGGTGACGGAGGCCCCCCGCGATACCTGTGATTTGGTCTGCGGGGGCCTCCATCACCTCCCAGGGGTCTCCACACTTCTCTTATGTCGGGAAGCAGCAGAAGGCTGCCCCCGGCGCCTCCTCCTCTCCCCTGCAGCCGGAAAGACCTCCGGCTGCGTTGCTAGGGGGAGGAGGAGATTACCTTCCGGGTCTAGGGCAGCCTGGAGGAAGGTATGCCGGGGGGGGAGGAGGGGGGTAGGCAGTTGCGGCGGGTTGCAGCGGTCAGCGATAAGAAGCCCATAGGCTTCTATAGGGTATTGCCATGGCGATACTCTGGATGGCGAAAACGCGGCGGTAGGGTCTTAGTAAATTTGAAAATGCTGTAAAAAACCCGTTTTCGGGGGTTTTACCGCATTTTTCCTTTAGTACATCCGGCCCAATATATGAGCCCAAGGGTTCATATGGGCATTACACACAGGTGCAGCCTTCTCTGAGCTTTGATCAGAGATGTCCAAAAAAGATAGGCAGGGGAGGCACTGCCTCCTGTCATATACTTTTACTACAGAGTTTTGACTATATAAATGATCAGAATAATACAAAGAAGATATTTCTAGTATATTATTTGTATTTTTCATATACTTTATATAGTCAAAACTCTGGTACATACGTTAGTATGACAGGAAAGGCTATGCCTCACCTGTCTCACCCCACCGCACATACAATCTGCTTTTTAGGTGCTTGTTATCTTGGCTTTTTGGTATTCCTATTGTCTCCAAGCATTTTGTGGAGTTTACCATTACTGCTACTGGTGTGTCTCTCTATATCTTTGCTGAATACAGGTTGAGTATCCCATATCCAAATATTCCGAAATACGGAATATTCCGAAATACTGATTTTTTTGAGTGAGAGTGAGATAGTGAAACCTTTGTTTTCTGATGGCTCAATGTAGACAAACTTTGCTTAATATACAAAGTTATAAAAAAGATTGTATTATATGACCTTCTGGCTGTGTATATAAGGAGTATATGAAACAGAAATGAATTGTGTGACTGTACACACACTTTGTTTAATGCACAAAGTTATTAAAAATTAGTGATGTGCACCGGAAATTTTTCGGGTTTTGTGTTTTGGTTTTGGATTCGGTTCCGCGGCCGCGTTTTGGATTTGGACGCGTTTTGGCAAAACCTCCCTGAAATTTTTTTGTCGGATTCGGGTGTGTTTTGGATTCGGGTGTTTTTTTACAAAAAACCCTCAAAAACAGCTTAAATCATAGAATTTGGGGGTCATTTTGATCCCATAGTATTATTAACCTCAATAACCATAATTTCCACTCATTTCCAGTCTATTCTGAACACCTCACACCTCACAATATTATTTTTAGTCCTAAAATTTGCACCGAGGTCGCTGTGTGACTAAGCTAAGCAACCCAAGTGGCCGACACAAACACCTGGCCCATCTAGGAGTGGCACTGCAGTGTCAGACAGGATGGCACTTCAAAAAATAGTCCCCAAACAGCACATGATGCAAAGAAAAAAAGAGGTGCACCAAGGTCGCTGGATGGCTAAGCTAAGCGACCCAAGTGGCCAACACAAACACCTGGCCCATCTAGGAGTGGCACTGCAGTGTCAGACAGGATGGCACTTCAAAAAAATAGTACCCAAACAGCACATGATGCAAAGAAAAAAAGAGGTGCAATGAGGTAGCTGTGTGACTAAGCTAAGCGACCCAAGTGGCCGACACAAACACCTGGCCCATCTAGGAGTGGCACTGCAGTGTCAGACAGGATGGCACTTCAAAAAATAGTCCCCAAACAGCACATGATGCAAAGAAAAAAAGAGGTGCAAAATTATGCACTGTCCTACTACTATATATATACTGTGCACAACTTAAATGACCCACATGTATGGATGGGAAAGTATACTTGATGACACAGAGGTAGGTAGAGCAGTGGCCTACTGTACCGCACTGCTATATATTATATACTGGTGGTCAGCAAAATTATGCACTGTCCTACTACTATATATATACTGCGCAAAACTTAAATGCACCACAGGTATAGATGGATAGTATACTTGACGACACAGAGGTAGGTAGAGCAGTGGACTACTGTACCGTACTGCTATATATTATATACTGGTGGTCAGCAAAATTATGCACTGTCCTCCTACTATATATATATAGTTACTGCGCAAAACTTAAATGCACCACAGGTATGGATGGATAGTATACTTGACGACACAGAGGTAGAGCAGTGGACTACTGTACCGTACTGCTATATATATACTGGTGGTTAGCAAAATTCTGCACTGTCCTCCTACTATATACTACAATGCAGCACAGATATGGAGCGTTTTTCAGGCAGAGAACGTATAATACTGGTGGTCACTGGTCAGCAAAACTCTGCACTGTCCTCCTACTATATAATACTGGTGGTCCCCAGTCCCCACAATAAAGCAATTAGCACACTGAGCACAGATATTTGCAGCACACTGAGCACAGATATGGAGCATTTTTTCAGGCAGAGAACGTAGATATTTGCAGCACACTGAGCACAGATATTTGCAGCACACTGAGCACAGATAATCGCAGCACACTGAACACAGAACTGAGAGAACGCCAGCCACGTCATCTCACGATCATCTCCAATGCACAAGTGAAAAATCGCGGCGACGCGCGGCTCCTTATATAGAATACGAATCTCGCGAGAATCCGACCGCGGGATGATGACGTTCGGGCACACTCGGGTTAACCGAGCAAGGCGGGAGGATCCGAGTCTGCTCGGAACCGTGCAAAAAAGGGTGATGTTCGGGGGGGTTCGGATCCCGAGGAACCGAACCCGCTCATCACTATTAAAAATATTGGCTAAAATGACATTCAGGCTGTGTGTATAAGGTGTATATGAAACATAAATGCATTATGTGCTTAGACTTACAGTAGGTCCCATCACCATGATATCTCATTCATTATGGTATGCAATTATTCCAAAATACGGAAAAATCCGATATCCAAAATACTTCTGGTCCCAAGCATTTTGGATAAGGGAGACTCAACCTGTAGTGCTATTTTACATTTCCTGGTGCCTCGTAGCTCCCCATACGCTGTAGTATCAGTCATCATACTGTATACTTTACCTACTGGACTGCCTGTGTCTTGTTAAGTCATGCTGAATACCAATACCCCTCCAGACCTCTGATACCCCAAACCTCAATATACAGTATCTCTCTCCTTTGAATCTCTGCTCGTTACGACTGATGCTTCTACGGAGAGTTCTGACCTGTGAGCAGGGCCGGATTAACAATGGGGCAGATGGAGCTGCAGCTCCTGGCCTCCCATTGACAATAGGCCCACAGAGTCCCATGCAGAGAAGTCAGTGCTGACAGGAAGAAAATGTTTCTACTGTCAGTTTCTTCACTCACCAAAACGATTTCCACAAATCGCCTACCTCCAGGAAAAAGCTCCGCCTATCCTCTCCAGGCCGCCGGCAGCCATGCTCAACCTGCTCCCTCCCCTCATGTCGTACAAACGCACCGACCTCAGGCTGTACTAAGCTCCACCTCTGGATCATGATAAGCTCCACCCCCTGGTTGGTCTGCAGCTGTGCACCCCCAGACTGCCTGAAGCCATGTTCACCTGCCATCTGAACCTACTGTCGCCAGACCACTATAAGGACCGTGTGCTGCTCCACTCATTATGCACTGAGTCACCCCCCACACCCGGGGTCGCCTGAAGCTCTGCCCACAGATTGTGATAAGCTCTTCCTCCTGGTCAGTCAGCAGCTATGTCCTTTCATTTGAAGCCCTGTCCATTCAGCTGCTGCCAGTCTTGTGCAGAAATTTAAATATGCCACCAACCAGTGATGTGAAATGTTCTGCAGCTGCTGTCTGTCACTGGCTGCTGTGGTCTAGGCTTTAGAGCAGGGGTGTTAAACTTGCAGCCCCTGCGGCATCCTTTTGCAGTCGACAGGCAGGAATCCTTTTGCGGCCCATTGTCAGTGGTTAACTTGGGTCAGAGCAGCGTGGAACTACGTCCCCGGCATTTCACCTCCATCCACCCACAGTGACATTGCCCACTGTCTGCACCACCCACCAGCACCCATAGAATGTGTCATGGCCAAGGCGGGGTGAAACAGCCAGCAGGGAGCCGCGGAGCTCTGACAGACAGCCGCAGCCCTGACTACCAGAGCCCTTCAAGCCAGAACCCTGACCCTTGAAGCAGCATGTCCACGAAGGAGCATCCTGCTAATTTAACTATCTGGGGCATGCTCCACAGGGGATGGGGGTGCAATGGGGACATTATGTGTAGCTGACACTATACTGAGGCATTATGTGTAACTGGGCGATGTAGTTAAAATGCTGCCAGATGGGACCCCGGTGTTCAAAATGCCGATGCTGGAATCCCAAAGGATGCCATAAGCCCGGCTTTTAAAACCTGACGTAGCTTGGATCTCTGCGCTCTCCCTACTCTGTTACCATGCTATTGCTGCTTGTCACACTATATGACAGGCAGCGGCAAACATGTCTCTCAGTGTCAGGTCCCTCTGGCTCCCTCTTCTCCCTGCTGCACCTATGACAAGCAGCGGTGCTGGCAGCTTCAAGCTAGGCTCCCATGTAAGTGCCAGAAACTCCCCCTCTCTCCCCTCCTGTGTACATATGTGTAAGAGAATCTACTTCTGTGGGCATTATGTGTGGCACTACTACTTTGGAAATTATGAGGGATATTCAATTACCACCAAAGAGAATTGGGAGTTTTCACTCCCGATGTTTCTTTTGAATTTTTTTTCCAGGATATTAAATTTGAACACCCGAAAAAAAGTACTTTTTCACCCGAAAACACAGTTTCAGTGAAACCTGTGTGTTTTCGGCAGAAACAGCCCCATTTTCTATCGAAAACTGAGCTATTTTCGGGGATTTTGCTTTGCCTGCCGGAGGCAGGTGAAACAAATCCCAGATAAGCTGTGGCACGTGCTGGCTTATTGGGGTTAATTTAATAGCACCCCCAGGCGATACTTTTACACCCGACAGTCAGTGCGGGTAATTGAATATCCCCCTATGTGTAAAAGGGACACTATTGTGGGCATTGTGTATAAAAGGTACTACTGTGTAGCATAATGTGTATAAGAAGCACTACTGTGTGACGTAACATGAATTAGGAGCACTACTGTGTGAATAAGATACACTACTATGTGGTGCAATATGAATCAGGGGCACTACGTGCGGTGTAATGTGAATAAGATTGTGCGGCATAATTTGAATTGGGGGATACTATTGTGTGGCCATGTCCCTTCCTTGTAAGACAACACCCCATTTTTTGCAGTGTGCTTTCCCTTTATTACGTATGGAAGTGAGGGTACAAATGCATAGTTTGCAGGGAGGCTCCAAACACCCTAGCACCATCCCTAGCCACACTTATGGAGTGCAATAGAGTGTGCTCCTGTAATAGGCACATCTGTGAAAAAGTTATGTGTAGCTTGTGCAAATGTTTTGGTGGTTCATAAATGATGACTGGTAATATTGACAGGTCTCTATGTGTTAGAGGTAACAGTGCTCCTTTGTATCTCCCTTTATATATAAATTTGTCTGCAGCTTGCTGTCTTTTTTATCCTACTCCAGGAGGGATGTGGTCAATATTAGAGATGAGCGGGTTCGGTTCGTTGAGATCCGAACCCCCCCCGAACTTCACCTATTTTACACGGGTCCGAGGCAGCCACGGATCTTCCCGCCTTGCTCGGTTAACCCGAACGAGGCCGAACGTCATCATCCCGCTGTAGGAATCTCGCGAGATTCGTATTCCATATAAAGAGCCGCACGTCGCCGCCATTTTCACTCGTGCATTGGAGATTGAACGGAGAGGACGTGGCTACGTTCTCTCCCTGAAAAGCTCCGTATCTGTGATCAGTGTGCTGCAAATATCTGTGCTCAGTGTGCTGCAAATATTTGTGCTCAGTGTGCTGCAAATATCTACGTTCTCTACCTGAAAAGCTCCGTATCTGTGCTCAGTGTGCTGCAAATATCTGTGCTCAGTGTGCTGCATTGTGGGGACCACCAGTATATAATAATAGTAGTACAGTACAGTAGGCCATTACTGTATCTTGTAGCTCCGTGTCAGACTCAGTTCTAGACAGTATCCTGATCACCAGTGCTCAATATCTGCTGCATTGTTGTTTGACCAGTATATACTATATATATATATATATATATATATATATATATATATATATTGTATATAGTAGTACAGTGCATTTTGGGGACCAACAGTATATAGTTGTACAGTACAGTAGTCCATTGCTGTATCTTGCAGCTCCTTGTAACTTCAAGTATCCATATCTGTGCTGCATTTTTGTGAGCAGTATATATAGTAGTAAAGTGCAGCATTTTGGTGACCAACAGTATATAGTTGTACAGTACAGTAGGCCATTGCTGTATCTTGCAGCTCCGTGTCACTTCAAGTATCCATATCTGTGCTGCATTGTTGTGAGCAGTATATATAGTAGTACAGTGCAGCATTTTGGTGACCAACAGTATATAGTTGTACAGTACAGTAAGCCATTGCTATATCTTGCAGCTCCGTGTCACTTCAAGTATCCATATCTGTGCTGCATTGTTGTGAGCAGTATATATAGTAGTACACTTCAGCATTTTGGTGACCAACAGTATATAGTTGTACAGTACAGTAGGCCATTGCTGTATCTTGCAGCTCCGTGTCACTTCAAGTATCCATATCTGTGCTGCATTGTTGTGAGCAGTATATATAGTAGTAAAGTGCAGCATTTTGGTGACCAACAGTATATAGTTGTACAGTAGGCCATCGCTATATCTTGCAGCTCCGTGTCACTGCAAGTATCCATATCTGTGCTGCATTGTTGTGAGCAGTATATATAGTAGTACAGTGCAGCATTTTGGTGACCAACAGTATATAGTTGTACAGTACAGTAGGCCATTGCTGTATCTTGCAGCTCCGTGTCACTTCAAGTATCCATATCTGTGCTGCATTGTTGTGAGCAGTATATATAGTAGTACAGTGCAGTATTTTGGTGACCAACAGTATATAGTTGTACAGTACAGTAGGCCATTGCTGTATCTTGCAGCTCCATGTCACTTCTAGTATCCATATCTGTGCTGCATTGTTGTGACCAGTATATAGTAGTACAGTGCAGCATTGTGGTGACCACCAGTATATAGTAGTACAGTACAGTAGCCCATTGCTGTTTCTTGCTGCTCTGTGTCACTTCTAGTATCCATAGCTGTGCTGCATTGTTGTGACCAGTATATAGTAGTACAGTGCAGCATTGTGATGACCACCAGTATATAGTAGTACAGTACAGTAGGCCATTGCTGTATCTTGCAGCTCTGTGTCAGACTCAGTTCTATTCTCCGGATCAGTGCTCAATATCTTTGCTGCATTGTGGGGACCAGTATACTACAGTAAAATAGTCCATTGCTGTTCTCGCTGCTCAGTGTCAGTTCTCCGTAGTATCATCAGTGATCAGTATAATCAGTTCTCAGTAAAATCAGTGCGCTGTTAGACGTGCGCCCGTTTTCCGCCATTAGTGCATTGGGATTTAGACAATTGATGAAGTTATTGTATCCCCGGTACAAAATCCCATCTAGATTCCACTTCACTAGGCAGGTGATAGCAAGATTTTACCAATTAATATCAGTGATTTATAATTATTAATTACAGTGATCTTGCCAAATAATTCCAGTGATTTTGTCATTTTCTTCCAGTGATTTGGACCAATAATACCATTGATTAGAACAAATAATTCCTGTGATATTGAGGTGTTTGTGTCGCTTAGCTTAGCCATCCAGCAACCACAGTGCACCTCTTTTTCTCTTTTCTTTGCATCATGTGCTGTTTGGGGCCAATTTTATTAAGTGCCATCCTGTCTGACACTGCAGTGCCACTCCTAGATGGGCCAGGTGTTTGTGTCGGCCACTTGGGTCGCTTAGCTTAGTCATCCAGCGACCTCGGTGCAAATTTTAGACTAAAAATAATATTGTGAGGTGTTCAGAATAGACTGGAAATGAGTGGAAATTATGGTTATTGAGGTTAATAATACTATAGGATCAAAATTACCCCCAAATTCTATGATTTAAGCTATTTTTGAGGGGGTTTTGAAAAAAAAACACCCAAATACAAAACACACCCGAATCCGACAAAATTTTTTAAGGGAGGTTTTGCCAAAACGCGTCCGAATCCAAAACACGGCCGCGGAACTGAATCCAAAACCAAAACACAAAACCCGAAAAAATTCCGGTGCACATCCCTAGTTTATATCCCATAAGTCTGTGTATTTCTATGGAAAAGCAGCACTAAACCATTACTGACAAAGCCAGATCCAGAATATCACTGTGTATTTGTGATACTCATACTGTATTCTAACACCAGACCATGAAAAAGTCGCACTGTAATAAATAAAAGTTTTGTGTCATTTTGCTGCCATTCTCTATCAAACAGAACAAAACATCTTTATTCTATAAAAGTTTTTTTCATTTCGTTACAACCACTGTATTGACATTCAGGAAGTATTAAGATCAACGAAGATAGTACATATCATATTGAGAAGTGATGGTACTGTTTTCATTTTCACAATGGATTTTCTCATATTTCCAGAACACTGATGTTACCCCAGCACTGACATCTGTTCTGCAAGATCCGTCTTGTTTTAAGTATCCAAAAGAATTCAACCCTGAAAATTTCCTCAATGACAAGGGAGAATTTCAGAAGAATAATGCCTTCATGCCTCTAGCTGCAGGTAAGTACCATATTTAATTTATACAGCTATGGTTCCAACTATAGTCATAGTAGAGATGTGCGTGGACCTTGTGTTTTGGTTCTAATTCATTCATTCAAGTGTTTTGATTCAGATTTCGGTTCAAAATCGTAAAAAACAAACAAACTATAATTATTATCGATAAAAATCGACAAAAATGTAAAAAAAAAAATCTAAATTCAGCTAAATTCATGTAACTTTTTGCAGTCCAAAACCTGAAATTTGGATTTAAAATTCAAATTCTGAACCACAGGAAGACTTGAACCTTAAGTAAGTTCCGATTGGATCTTCTCGCAGGATCCGGAATGGATTTTGGTTCGGATCCACAAAAATTTGGGTCAATTCGGATTTCTGGAGAACCAAACTGCACATCTCTAATTCATAAACAATGCATAATGTAAACTTCTCAAAATTCTGTGCAGTTTTTGAAGAGGCAGTTGAAATTTGCACTATCAATAGCAGGAGCTGGGATTCCACCAACACTGGTGGTTTTCACTGGGGATAGTTTTGGGCTTTGCAGGACCCAGAGTCCAGCTTTTGACCCCTTAATGGGTTACTAGAGTCAGAAGCGTCACTCACCTCTTCTGAACCCGGTGCGGCAGTGGGTGCAAAGGGGGCGTGGCTTTGCAGGACAACCCACGGGAGGAGCGTGGCTTCACAGTAGGGGCCATGGCTAAGCTCCCCAACCTCGGCACTCTGGGGGTACAGGAGTTGCTGCTTGCCCCCCGAAGACTAACGTGTTTGCAGTGCCAGCTCCTACATGGTGACAGGAGCCGGGTTGCTGCACATAATATTACAGTGCAGCACCCGGCTCCTGTCACTGAGCAGGAGCCGGCACTTTGGTGTCACCCCTCGACGGATGACACCGGGTGTGGGCCGCACCCCCCGCACCCACCTTGTGATGACAGTGCTTAAAGTGATAGTAATCAGCAAGCAAGATCTGGTGATTGAGGAGGAAAGTCAAAGCCAAAAAGGTAGAACAGTAAAATGGTCAGGTCAGAAGCCAAAGTCAAAATGTATAGTTAAGAACAATGGCAATGGTTAGTGCAAAAAGAAAATTAAAAACAAGCTAAGCCATAAACTGTAAGCAAACCTAATCATTGCTGATGGATTATTCAATTTATTCAATGATGCTGAGTGATTATTCATTGATACATTCTTTTCTTACCCAGTTTTGTAGTCCCGGTAGGGGCAAGGCAAGGCAAGGGGGTGCCAGTCAGTGTCATAGGGTGCAGTGTGCTGAGGGAACTAATACTGTTTAGCCATCGCCTGCATGTTTCTTACTGCAGTGCTACTGACTGGGCAGGCGGTGGCCATTTGCGTCTTCTGGCAGGCAGCTCAGGCTCCTCCTCCTGTCAGGACCTTGAGCAGCCAGCCAGAAGCAGCAAAATGGCCTGACTCAGCAGCACTGCAGTTAGGGACATGCAGGCGGCAGACAAACGGTATTAGTTCAGTCAGCGCACTGCACCCCACAACACTTACTGGTGCCCCTTATCCCCCTCCCTCATACCGGCACGCGCCTTTGCAGACTCTTTTGCTACACTTGAATAAAATAAAATTACAATTTTCCATAATGACAGGTTATTATGTGCCCCAGTAATTTGTGGTTAATTAATATAATTTAATAATTATTTGTTATATTTTTTAAACTTTCCCTGTGTTTTTCATAATGTAATGAGTGGTAGTTTAAACCCTTACATCTAGATTTCAGGTGAATCATTCCATTTTTATATCTGATACTTTCTTATCATTTGGTTGCTTCAAAGGAAAGAGAAACTGCCTCGGAGAGCCATTAGTACGAATGGAACTGTTCCTCTTCCTTGCCATCATCCTACAAAGTTTTGACTTGAAGTCCCCTGTGCCACCGGAAGAAGTAGACGTTACACCCAATGTATCTGGAATTGCAAATCTTCCCAAACCATACAAAATTGCCTTTATTCCTCGCTGACTGTTAAATGCAAACGTTTGTCTGTGGAGAATTTACCATGTCTTCATCTGTGGAATTCCATTCATTTACATATTTGATACCCTATATTATGAGGGCAATTTTTTTTTTATTAATTAAAGAATTAAAAATAATGAACAATTACATTATGGGGGCAAAATATATATATTTTTTATGTATATTCGGAAGGCTGAATTGATGTTACATTAAGAGGAGAATATTATTTCAGCATTATATTAAGTAGGACAATAGTATTTTACAATTATATTATAGGGAAAACGCTATTGATTAGGTGCAATGATAATTAATATATGATTTATAGTGCAGACAAGTCTGATATCTGTTACATCTACTAAAAAGCAAACTTTTAATTTCTCATCTAAGCTCAGTTTTCTAACCCCATTTGAGGAAATTTCATTCTCTTCTTATCCTTTCTGATAGGATTTAGTCAGGATCCTGGTGGTCAGGATCCCGGCTGTCAAAAGACCAACGCCGGAACCCCAACACTGATCACAATGTTAGCGCCGGAATCTCCATAGCTAGGACGTCCATGCCGGGACATAAGAGAGGTTAGCCGGGGGATGGTGGGGTTGTTAGGTTAAGGCTGAGGGGGTAGGGTTAGAGTTAGAATGCAGAGAGGGGGTTTAGGCTGCGGGGAGGAGGGGGGTTAGGGTTAGGCACCCCCGGGGAAGGATAGGGTTAGGCTGCAGGGGTGGAGGGTTTAGTTTAGGATGTAAGGGAGGGTTAGGAAGTAGGGTTAGCTTGCTTCCCAACCCCTGTCGGGATTCTAAACAGCAGGTTGCCACCTTCAGTATTCTGGACGCTGACACAGCTCACGCCGGCATTTCAGACCCAACCCCTTTCAAACCAATACAGGAAGAGATATGTTAATTTGCCACATTAACATTTTCATATTGTTGCTTAACTTTACAACATCGGTTGCCTTTATTTTGCCAAATCCAGTCAAAAATACTTCTACTCACATACAGTATAAGGCCATAACAAATTCCACCAACATACATTAAGGGGATATCCAATAAGCCAAGATAACCCATTTTTTATGTGGAAAAACTGGCTTTTATCACAATTCATGAAAGGATCTGTTCAATTATTTGATATTTCTCCATAGATTTTATCACAAATTCCTTTTCACCACCTCTGTGCAGGTGAAAAGTTGGGGAAAATCCCTATATTAAGGTAAACATTTTGGGATTTGGTTTCAGAACTCCAGGGAATTAGTCAATTTTAATTGGCCAATTTTGGGGGTAAAAAAGTGTAAAATGCAGGTACAAGACATGGAACAAGTACATTAGGTATTGAGAGTAATCATTTTTTGAGGGGGATTTTTTTTTAAGTTTCTTAAATTGACCCAAATATATACAGTACTTATACCCATTTTTATGTACCCCCAATTTAATTTGATCACTTATTTTACTGAAAAACACTTGCTTTCTATACTTTTTTTCAAAAATGCAAATAACAGTAATTTGACCCAATTTAAGTACCTTAACTTATATTATGACCACTAATACACTGCTATACTGTTATCCTATATTATTTTGGCCTTTTGGGGGGTACAGGTAAATTTTCCCATTTTCACCTAAATATTTCTCTGGTTTTTCCGGCAAGAATTATCGCACAAAACCCATTTTCGCACATTTGTAATTGGATAGGTCAAAAAACGGGAGTGCGCATCCCACAAAAAGCGTCAGTTTTCAAGCAATAGGTGCGAAAAGTGTACTCGCTGTAAATTACCACTGCCAATTGGATATCCCCCTAAATTTCTTCACCTGCTCCTAATTGGCTCCCTCTGTTCTGCCTCTTCATTCTAATTGGCTGTTCCTTTTCCTGATTACAGGATGTTTTTCAACTATTTAAAAACACAAGCTTATTAAATTCCCCAAAGAACTTAAACTCTCTGACTGCATACTGGCATTGCTATATAACTGTATTACATAGACTCCTTAAGCACTTTAGAAATTGGCTGCAATAATATGTGGTATGTGGCATTTACCCTCATGTATTTACAGTAGCTCCTTTTTTCTTATAGATTGCAAACTTCTGAGCTGGGTACTCTTCTTATCTGTATGTATGTACCTAATCTTGATTTATTACAGTGTTTTCAACTGTACATCTCTGAATTGATATCTATAAATAAAATGTACAGTACCTACTAAGTCCGTGTGCGGAGCGGAACATAACCTGGATATTTTCACCCTCTGCACGCATTGTAAACCAGCCATACACAACTACAAGTAATGCCGAGTATTACACAAACTGAAAGCTGTGTGACTGAAGCTGTAACTGGGCCATAACTAGGCAGTCTCATGTAGCAAGATTTAAGGGGTCATTCCGACACGTTCGCATGCAGAGGTTCTTCGGGTCGGAACTGCGGCTGCGCGGCACCCGCATTGGGCAACGACACCAGGGCCGATGAAAGCGATCGCAGACGCGATTGCAAGAAGATTGACAGCGGGAAGAGGGTCGGGGCGTCTACTTACCGTTTCCTGGGCGTGGTAAGGCGAACGCATGCATGTCCAGGCGTTTGGTGGGTGGATGTCAGTCTGACATCACAGCCGGTACCTTCATCGCTGGATCTGTCGCACTGGGTAAGTAGCTGCAGGGCTGGTCTTGTTTTGCTTGAAACTTTTTTAGCATAGCAAGCGTGCGCAGCCCTGCTATGCTAAAATACACTCTCCCGTAGGTGGCATCTAGTTGATCGCACAAGCAGCAAAAAGTTGCTACGTGCGATCAACTTGGAATGACCCCCTTAGAGAGAAGTGTTTACAGAGTTGAATGGTATGCACCAGGCATTTATGCAAGGTCACAGTGACAATAGTGGTGGCTATGAAACAACAAAACCCAAAAGCATTAGGATGACCCACATCCTGGACGAGTGATGTCTGAATATCTAGAAAGAAACCTTTATGAGCTTCAACTTAATCATCTCTATCTAAGTAGGGTACGCACCCCACCAAGGGGTCAATCCAATTACCTTCGACGGGTGCGAATTGTCGTAGCAATGGCGTTTAAATGCCAGCAACGGCACCCGATCTTGCACCCTTTGCGGCAGTAAATCAGCCCCAATTTGCACAAAACTGCTCGGACTTCTATGGGGTGGCGAGCAGTTTTGTGCGAATTTGGCCCGCCGGAAAGTGCGTCCGCTGCCGCTCTGATTCGCAGCTGCATTAATACCGCAGCCAATTGGTTACCAATACCTAACTTACCAATACTGACCTCTATTTAACTCTCTCCCCACTGTGTATATTTTATAATCATCTTGTTACACATGTGCCTTTGGTATACACTCACATCTCCCATTCCTATTTGTTAGTAATAGTTGCCATATCACCACTTTTCTTTATACAGTTTTACCACAGAGCAGGGAGTTTGGCTGCATACAAGCTAATGTACAAATCAAGTTCTGTACACGCAATGTAGCTTGCATTCAGTTCTGCATCAGAGACTGTGAATATATATGAGAGCAAATTTCAAACTGGGGGCCTAATTCAGATGTGGTTGGAGTTACTATCACTGCTGCTTCTTTGGAAGTAGCAGTGATAGCACTGTATGGTGATTACAAGCAGACGCCTATTGCGGCAGTAGTGCTGTGTCGCAGAACCTGTTCGAGCACACGCAGAATGGGCCCAGTGCATGTGCAAAGTGGAGATTATAGGTACTTTACAGCAGAACTCCAACCACATCTGAATAAGGCCCTGTGTTTTTTTAACTAATGCAATATATGTATTAACTACAATTGTGCAATGTCAATTAAAGAGTAAATATTGGCGGGTTACCTTTTCAGTCTCCTCTTGCTGAGATTATAAGGATGCAACAGATTGTTGTACTAACCCTGCACAGTAATGAGTGGTCCAGGTTTTGTGCTGTTATAGTGATTAATAAAATCCATATGCTACGTACATGTTCAATATGATTTCTCGATGGATAGGATGCCGGGGGTCTGAATGCCGACAGCGGCATCCCGACCATCAGAAACCCGACATCCCCTTGTAAAATAACCTAACCCTCCTCTGCCCCCAAACCTAACCCTCCCTTGTGGGTGCCTAAACCTTACCCTCCATTTCCTGCTGCCTAAATTTAACCCTCCCCACTTGATGCCGTACCGTAAACTCCCCTTCTAAGTGCCTAAACCTTACCTTCCCTCCCCAGTACCTAACCCTAACCTTCCAGTCCCTGCACCCTAACCCTATCCCCCCCCCTTCTCATGGCTAAACCTATCCCCCCCCCTTCCCCTCCCACACACACACTTCCTGCAGCGGGACGCCAGGGTGTCCTGCTAGAAGGACGTTCGGGATTCTGGCTGTTGGTATTTTGACACCAGTATCCTGAGCGGCATCAGTATTTAGATGCTGGGCTTGTGGAGTTCTTTGGGATTTCGGCATTGGTCTATCAACTGCCGGGATCCCATCCTTCAGAATCTTTATTGCATCCCCTACATACAGGTGCTCTATCACAATGTGTATTTAGAACAGTGTCCCCTTGTATAGAGAAATCAATTTTTTGTTAATTTTATATAGTCCCCACAATCGTCAAATAAGAAACCAAGACGTCAGGATTGTAAGTTCATCCCAGTCAACCGGAGGCAAGTTGGAGCTTGGTGCTCCCCACCCAAAAAAACACACACTACTTACATAATTATATAGATAGCACTCTCAGCCGGTCTACAGGGACCAGAGCTTGCAGTGAATTGGCAGGGCTCCAGCTACGCTGTGATTTAGCCATCTGCAGCATGCCGAATCAGCACTCACCGGAAGGACCCATCTCACAGTCCAGCAGCAGCGGAGGGTGCACCGTTGCTTGCTGCAGCGCAGGCTATGTGGTACCAGGCAGGGGCCATCCTGTCCCCCATGTATTAGCATGGCTCCTGGGACAGAACCGATTAACTCTGCAGCAGCAGCAGGTGTGCCGCAGAGCTCCATTGGAAGAGCAGCGGTCACACTTGGATGCCATTGTGAACCACACAGCTGTTGGTGTACATGCAGGTGCCCCTTCATGGCATGGAGCCTGGAGGCAGGTGTCTCCATTGTCTCTGGGAATTACGCCTCTGCAAGACACTTAGACTTCTCCCATTTATTCTACGCACCTTCAAGTTACCTGTCGTTATCATTGGTGCTTTCACGAGGCAATCCTGTCATCTAAATGTTTTGATTTTCATTTTCCAAAGTACTTTGGATTCTTAGATGACTTCTAATAAATCTGTGAGTAATAAAGTGATGAGCAATGGATCTGGTGGAGTCTTTATTAAACATGTTTTCTGTGGTGTGTGTACTGTCTTTATTGTAATGTTCTTTTTAGAGAACTGTAACAAACGTAACAACTTGCAGCTCATCGGCTCAGAATTGGTTGAGCACAGGGAGATAGCACAGCCGTCCTTACCTTTACGTCTCTTGGAGCTTGGTTTGAGCATCTCTACTGGTTCTGTGGTTGTGGAGACAATACACAAAGTAGGACAGGAAGGGCACATTGATCAGCAAATGCCTTGCCCAGTAATAAAGTCAGTTCTCAGTTCTGCAGATAAAGGTGGTCATTCCGAGTTGTTCGCAGCGCAGCGATCAGGCTAAAAAACTGCAGTTCTGCGCATGCATATGCGGCGCAATGTGCATGCGCGACTTACGGGCACAACGAGCGATGCAGTTTTGCACAGGGTCTAGCGATGCATTTCAGTAGCACTGGTTGCCGCAGAGTGATTGACATGAAGTGGGCATTTCCGGGTGGCAAATGACCATTTTCAGGGAGTGTTCGGAAAAACACTGGCGTGCCAGGGAAAACGCATGCGTGGCTGGGCGAACGCTGGGTGGGTGTGTGACGTCAAATCCGGAACTGAATAGTCTGAAGTGATCGCAACCGCTGAGTAGGTTTTGAGCTACTATGAAACTACACAAAAAAAATTTGCAGGCGCTCTGCGATAAAAACGTTTGCACTTCTGCTAAGCTAAAATACACTCCCAGTATGCGGCGGCATAGCGTTTGCACGGCTACTAAAAACTGCTAGCGAGCCGAGCGATCAACTCGGAATGACCACCAAAGTTCTGTTTCTTGATGCATACCTCAAGCATGCAGGTGAATGGTGAAAGGTTGCTATTTTCTCAGGATTTCTCTCCTGTCTGCAAGGGGCTAATCACTGCTAACACTCATCTTGTTTTATTCTGGCAAAATTAAGGCACTTGCATGGGAAAGCCATACTTTTTGACTCTCCAATGACAATCAACACCTACAGTACCTGAAATCCATTACATGAGCACAGTGTAGGACTGGGGCATGAAGGGCCCACCAGGAGAATGTGGTAGGGGCCCATGCTTAATGGTGTGGCCAGCTCCCAGAGGGGGTGTGGCTAGCCAACACAGAAACTTGGCATATCCATTAGAGAGTGTATAGTCTGGGCCCCATTATAAATATATTCCCTGCATAATAAATTACCATATTAATCTACTGTAGAAAATACACCATAGCCCTGAGCAAGGACGGACTGAGGCCTCTTTCCTGCCTGTGTGCGGCCCTGGCATCTGAAGGCACGTGTGGAAGTGGGCACACATGCCTAGCAAGGAGCGCACGGACACTGCAAATGGGGGCGTGCTGCGAGTCAGGGGGCATGGACTCGTGGCACGCCTCTATATTGTTAAGCAACGGGGCAATACGGGCGGTGGCAGTGGGGGATAAACCAGAGAGACGGGAGATGCGCTGTACATGGCCTTCCTGGCTCTCTGTGGACCGGACCAGCCCATCGGCCCTTCTGGCATGTGCCAGAACTGCCAGGTGGGCAGTCCGGCCCTGGCCCTGAGTAGTAAATGTAACATATAATGTATAATTAGACTTGAACCTAATTCCTAGAGAATGGGGTGGGCCCTCAGGCAGGGGGGCCCACCGGGAGTTTCACCTGTACCCCTGTGGGCCAGTCCAACCCTGCATCAGCATTATCTCTTATTACTGATTCTACTGACTGATTTATACCCACAATCATTTATCCTATGAAGATGGAGTTGAGATACACTAATTAACCTTTGCAATGGGTTTTTCTGAGTTTATTCTTGATGATTGTGAGGAGAAGTAAAGAACTAGTTCCTTTGCTACTGTTCATTGACAGTTTCCTTTACTCGCACTGGTTTTTATTTGCTACTTGGCTTTTGTAGCCCTGTATCTGATACTTTGGGATATATGTTATGGCAAAAATCTGTACCTGTGCATTGGTGACAGTGGGGTATTTGTCAGTTCTGCTGCAGCTGCTTATGGCATGGGTGACTGTGGGACAGCAGCTTAGAAACAGTGAGTGGTGATCAGGGTCTCTCACCCACGCACTGGGTTCACAGTGCGACACGCAGCTCGAGGAAGGAACAGTGAGTCTGTGGGGAGAGCCCTTAAAAAAAAAAGTTGGGCAGCCATCTTGGAATGGAGCAGTAGGATAGAGGTGCAACACTGCTACTGGGTCGCTCGTAAGATGTTCTCCCGATGCCGTGAGTGGATGAGCTGCCAGTTATTACAGCGTAATCCTGTGTGTTTTCCTGGCTTCAGGCGGTTCTGCTGATGGCAGTGATTGTCGGGCCAGAGCAGAGTCCATCCCAAGGTGGAGCAGAGGACACAGAGTCCCATACCACCCAGCTGGAGAGGAGAGACTACTCCCACTAGAGGAAGTCACCAACATGTGCAACACATGGGCAGTGCCAGAGGTGGCTCCTATCTGGTAAGGATACTTGGTGGATGTCAAAATGAGTAATAGACACTCCCTCCTCAGTGAGAAGTGTTATTCCTAATGTTTGCCGTTGGAGTCACCTCCAATCTCCCTGGTTAAACAGACTGACAGACTGGAGGGAGATTGGAGGTGACTCCAAAGGTAACCTTTAGGAGTAACACTGGAGTGGGGTTTGTAGCAAAAGTACCTGACACCTCTCTACATCATCTTTCACAAGACAGAGGTAGCATTAAAGAAACTTTAGTTTGCAGATTGTTAAACTGCAAAAAAATATATCTCTAGGGGTACATTTACTAAAGTGCAGGTGTATAGAAGTGGAAATATTGGCCACAGGAACCATACAGATTCTAGCTTTTATCTTCTAGAAGGTGCTAGATAAATGATAAGTAGAATCTGACTGGTTGCTATGTGCAACATCTCCAGTTCCTACAACCTGCACTTTAGTAAATACTATATACCCTGTAGTTGCTTACCTATCAAGAGTAATGGCCCTCATTCCGAGTTGTTCGCTCGCAAGGCGATTTTAGCAGAGTTACACACGCTAAGCCGCCGCCTACTGGGAGTGAATCTTAGCTTCTTAAAATTGCGAACGATGTATTCGCAATATTGCGATTACAAACTACTTAGCAGTTTCAGAGTAGCTTCAGACTTACTCGGCATCTGCGATCAGTTCACTGCTTGTCGTTCCTGGTTTGACGTCATAAACACACCCAGCGTTCGCCCAGACACTCCTCCGTTTCTCCAGCCACTCCCGCGTTTTTTCCGGAAACGGTAGCGTTTTTATCCACACGCCCATAAAACGCTGTGTTTCCGCCCAGTAACACCCATTTCCTGTCAATCACACTATGATCGCCGGAGCGAAGAAAAAGCCGTGAGTAAAAAAACTATCTTCATAGCAAAATTACTTGGCGCAGTCGCAGTGCGAACATTGCGCATGCGTACTAAGCAGAAAAACGCTGCGATGCGAAGAAAATTACCGAGCGAACGACTCGGAATGAGGGCCAATATATCCCATCAGGGACAATTGGTGAACTAGCTTTAGGGACAGAAAGTCATTAATCTGGTTTATTAGCCCCGACATCACAATAGAGTATAACATCTTGTTCTATGTTAGTCGCATTCAAGCTGCACCAGTAGTGATAGCCTGCTACAGAATAGTTGCAGAAGGAGATAGCAAGGAAAGGGTTAATACCTAGGAAAAAGATAACAGACTTTTGCTGCAGAGATAAAGCCATACCTGCCTACTTTTGAAAAGTAGTTTCAGGGAGATTACAGATCGCACTCTAATGCGCCGCGTGGCGCACCATTGAGGGGGCGTGTCACATTGCACCCGAGGGGCGTGTCTATCTCCACCTATGGGCGTATCTGCTGTCAATCAGGGGTGTGTCCTGCAGTGTCAGGTGAAAACCAAACTACAAAGCTCAGTACTGGCTACACACTGACATCGCAGCTACATTACACAGCAGTATAAAGAACTGATACACAATGCAAAAACAAAATGTAAGAAGTTGAACTGCGCTCTACCCCTGATGTTTAAAGTCTCCACTAGTCTGAATAGGAGCTACCTGTGTTGTTTCTTAAATAAAAATAAATAATAATGCCAGTGGCTTAAAAAGAGTAAACTACAAGGTGTTTTATTAATTACTAATTGCACAGGGTTAGGTGTTTCCAAGAAAAGCCCAAATGCCGTCCTTCTCTTAAATGCAAGTCCAGCAATCTCTTTCTATTGAAAGTGTCCTTTTTGATGCACAAAGTAGTAACTTTAAAATGTCCTTATCTTCGTGAAAATTTAAATCGAATAAAAAGTCTTTGATCCTTAGTGAGGAAAAGAGACCGGCGTCCCGTGTCTCTGTTGTGGTCTAGTGGATATAGGTCCTTACCGTTGCGGCCGTGTTTGTGAGGAGTCCGGGTGCGGGTCTGCGCCGGGATTCTGGAGGGGCTCTGGACTGGTCAGCTGATGGCGGTCAGCACTAGCTCACTCAGTTCGTCCTTGTACGGACTCACCGTGAGCCGGCTACCTTCCTCGTGCCGATCTTATGTCCGTGGAGAGGGTGCGCCACTGTGGAACCTGTCCGGGAATCCACAGCGAGGCACCCTCTCCACGGACATAAGATCGGCACGAGGAAGGTAGCCGGCTCACGGTGAGTCCATACAAGGACGAACTGAGTGAGCTAGTGCTGACCGCCATCAGCTGACCAGTCCGGAGCCCCTCCAGAATCCCGGCGCAGACCCGCATCCGGACTCCTCACGAACACGGCCGCAACGGTAAGGACCTATATCCACTAGACCACAACAGAGACACGGGACGCCGGTCTCTTTTCCTCACTAAGGATCAAAGACTTTTTATTCGATTTAAATTTTCACTAAGATAAGGACATTTTAAAGTTACTACTCTGTGCATCAAAAAGGACACTTTCAATAGAAAGAGATTGCTGGACTTGCATTTAAGAGAAGGACGGCATTTGGGCTTTTCTTGGAAACACCTAACCCTGTGCAATTAGTAATTAATAAAACACCTTGTAGTTTACTCTTTTTCACCTACTGGCATTATTATTTATCTTTATTTAAGAAACAACACAGGTAGCTCCTATTCAGACTAGTGGAGACTTTAAACATCAGGGGTAGAGCGCAGTTCAACTTCTTACATTTTGTTTTTGCATTGTGTATCAGTTCTCTATATTGCATTAATTGGGACTGGACAACCCCTGAACCTGCTGCACACCCCGACCCAACTGACACCCAACACCTCAGTGCGCAGATTACCATCACCTGTTCTACATTACACAGCAGGGCTACATACTGACATCACACTAACGTTACTCAACAGGGCTGCACAATGACATCACAGCTACATAACATGGCTACACAATGACATCATATCAACATTACACAGGAGGGCTACACATTGACATCACACCTACATTACACAGCAGAGCTACACATTGACATCACCCATACATTGCACAGCAGAGCTACACATTGACATCACACCTACATTACACAGCAGAGCTACACATTGACATCGCACCTACATTACACAGCAGAGCTACTCATTGACATCACACCTACATTACACAGCAGAGCTACACATTGACATCACCCATACATTACACAGCAGAGCTACACATTGACATCACACCTACATTACACAGCAGAGCTACACATTGACATCACACCTACATTACACAGCAGAGCTACTCATTGACATCACACCTACATTACACAGCAGAGCTACACATTGACATCACACCTACATTACACAGCAGAGCTACTCATTGACATCGCACCTACATTACACAGCAGAGCATAATACTGACATCGCACCTACAATACACAGCAGAGCATAATACTGACATCGCACCTACATTACACAATTACACAGCAGAGCATAATACTGACATCACACATCATCATACACATACAGTATATGTGACATATACATTTGAGAGACTTTAATCCAGCCCTGGTGATAACTACTAAGTTTCAATTTTAATGTTCTTACATTGTTTACATGCTACATTGGGAAGGGAGGGGGGGGGATGGAAGTGTTGGAGATCTTTTCCAGTGTCAGGGAGAGGGTGGTTAAGAGAAAGTGAGGAAATGAGAAGGAGAGAGCGAGAAAGTGTCAGGGTGAAAGAGAGGGGTGAGAGCATGAGAGGGGATGTCAGGGAAAGTGATGGAATGACAGAAAGTGAGAGGAGAGAGCAAGAGTGTCAGGGATAGATGGAGAGAGGGGTGAGAGAGAGGGTGTCATTGGTAGAGAGAGAAGAGGGAGAGAGAGAGGGTGTCAGGGATAGAGAGGGGGGGGTGAGAGAGGGTGTCATTGATAGAGAGGGTGATTAGAGAGAGAGGGTGTCAGTGATAGAAAGAGAGGAGGGTGTGTGAGAGAGGTTGCCCGGGATAGAGAGTGGGGGAAGGGGGGTGAGAGGGAAAAGAGAGAAGGGGGTTAGAGGGTGTCAGGGATAGAGAGAGGGAGAAGGGTATGAGGGAAAAGAGAGAAGGGGGTGAGAGGGTGTCAGGGATAGAGAGAGGGGGAAGGGGGTATGAGGGAAGAGAGAGAAGGGGTGAGAGGGTGTCCGGGATAGAGAGAGGGGGGTGAGAGAGAGAAGGAAAAGAAAAAGGGATGAGAGAGACGTTGTCAGGGATAAAGAGACTGAGGCAGAGAGGGTGACAGGAATAGAGAGAGAGGGGGTGAGAGATGGTGTCAGGGATAGAGGGAAAGAGAGTGAAGAGAGAGAATGTGGTGTGAGAGAGAGGGTGTCAGGGATAGAGAGGGAAGAGAGAAAGGGAGGTGAGAGATAGAGATGGTGTCAGAGGTAGAGAGAGAGAATAGAGAGAGGGTGTCAGGGATAGAGGGAATAGAGAGAGTGAAAGAGAGAATGTGGTGTGAGAGAGAGTGTGTCAGGGATAGAGAGGGAAGAGAGAAAGGGGGGTGAGAGATAGAGACGGTGTCAGAGGTAGAGAGAGGGGGAATAGAGAGAGGGTGTCAGGGATAGAGAGGGAAGAGAGAGAGGGTGTCAGGGATAGAGAGAGAGGGGGGTGTCAGACAGAGAGAGATCTGAAGGCAGATCTTCTTTCAAACCCCCCCCCCCCAACTCCAACAGGAATCATGTCCTGCATCTGAGAACACTAACCAGGCAGCACGGAGGTGGCTGTGGGGAGTTGCCGGCATCAGACTTCAGCAACCAGGTCACGCCCATGCTGGAGTCACGTGCTGGGAGAGGAGACAGCAATGAAGAGTGTACTGCTTCCACACTCCAGCCAGCAGCCCTCACCTAATTGACACCGCCGGAGTCGGGACCCTGTGAGGAGAGAGAGAGAGAGCATGAGAGGGGAACCTGTGTGGGGAGGGGGCATTGGGGGTGCCGTGGATGAAGGAGGGGGATGTGAGTAGAGACAGAGAGCATGAGAGGAGAACCTGTGTGAGGAGGGGAGGGGGCATTGGTGGTGCTGTGAATGGGAGGCGGGGATGAGAGTGAGCAGGAGAAGGGAACCTGTGTGGGGTGGGGTGGAGAGGGGAGAGGGGGTTGGGGTGCCGTGGAGGGGGATGTGATGAGAAAGTGAGCAGGAGTGAGGAACTTGTGTGGGGGGGAGGGGTCAGGGGGGCCGTGGATGAGATGGGGGGTTGTGTGGAAAGAGTGAGCAGCAGAGGGGAACCTGTGTGGGGAGGGGGGTTAGGGGCGCATGTAAGGAGAGAGCGAACAGGTGGGGAATCTATGTGGGGGTGAGGGGGTCAGAGGTGCCGCAGATAGGGAAGGGGAAGTTTGCAGCTGTGAGGGGAGAAAGCGAAAGCCTAAGGAAGCGAGCCACTCTGCAAACAGAGCCTGCCCTGTTGGATAATGGGACCGCTGTGGCTCTGCTACGTGTGACTGTTGTGCTGGGCATGCTGTCACAGTGGATGCAGTTGTGGACTGGTGGCTCGAGGAGCTTCTGGTTCCAGATCAGAAGGACAGGCTCCTCCAAGCTGCGGAGTCTCTGTAGCTGCTGGTGCGCTATCTGGAAAGCATGGTGAGTGATTATTACAGGAGAGGGGCCACATGCTGCGTTCCTTCCCACAGTCCTACCAGCCCTGCCCCAGTTAATTCTGTACTCGCGGATGCTCAATGCATATTCTTTGGGGGGAGCGGGGGCACACTGTGGAATCCAGGAGCTGCACTTCAGTTTGGGAGAATAGGCAAGTCTGACCCAGCAGCCTCCCTCACACACATGACCCAGCCCTGCACCCACTAACCTCCCTCACACCCATTATGCCCCAGCCCAGCAATCTCCCTTAAACCAATATGCCCCAGTACTGCACCTAGCAACCTCCCTCACACCCATATGACCCAGCCTGGCACCCAGTAACCTAAGCTCCCTGGCACATATATACCCCTGCCCCAGTCCCCTTACCCTCTCTCTGCCTGAGTCCAGCTCTGAACGACTTGGAGCTGGAGGGGGTGGGGCTACAAGCCGGAATGTGAGAGAAGAGCAGAGACAGCTCTGCAGCAATGAGGTCCTGATTCCTGGGGCTGCACGGAGGAAGCCTGGAGGATGTCCCTGCTCTGGCAGCCGAAGGAAAGGCTGTTCTGTGAGTACAGACACCCCCCTCCTCTCCTTACCCACTGGGGAATGTCAGGGCTCCGGTGCAGGGCTCCAGGGAACTTCCTTGAGGGAGGCAAGGACATCCTTCCTCTTACTGCCTTCTGCTACATGCTGAGCCAGACCCCGCCGCTGCTGTTGTCTCCTCCTCCACAGACTGCCCCACCCCCGGCTCTCTCTGCAGAATGGCCACCGCTACTGACAACCCGCGGTGGCCGGCGTTTAGGTAACATGATGTCAAGCGTCATGACATCATGTCACCCTCTGACATTTTCGTGCTCACGCATGCGCAGTGCGGATTTTTCACGGTGAGACCGCAAAATCCGGGAGGACAAGCAGAGTTTGCGGGGCAGCAGGAGGCTTTATTAAAAAACGGGAGCCTCCCGCTAAATGCGGGAGGGTAGGCAAGCCTGGATAAAGCACATACTTCAGTGGTAAATGCAGGATTTCTAGAGGGGTTTTTTCAAATGCAATCGAGAATCCCCCACTCTGCGGAATATTAGAGCAAGTGTGGGAGTTTGGGGGCGTGGTAGAAGAACCTAGTAACGAACCTGGACCTTATTGTAAACATTGTTAATTTTATGCACTGTATACTGTATGGAATACAGTATTAATATTTAACGCTATAGATGGTCTATACAGCAGTATAGGCTTTATCAAACATTTCAGTAATATAAGTAAGTGGTCAGGAAAAGGTTAAACATACCATAATAAAAAAATACACAAACATACTGTAATAGAGCCAGTACTGCACTTTCTAAGCACACGTTCTGTCACCTCATGGTAAGGCTCCTGTTTTCTTGGTAGCTACTGTCTTGTCCAGTGCCCTGATTGAGGACTCAGATCCACACACACATCAAACTTGGTAGAAGAAGCTGCTATGACCCCCAGCTCCACTCTGGGGGTCATTCCGACCTGATCGCACGCTGCCGTTTTTCGCAGTGCAGCAAACAGGTTACTACTGCGCGTGCGTATGCACCGCAATGCTCAAGCGCGTCATACGTGTACAGAGCAGATCGTTGCTGAGCGATGGATTTTATGAAGAATCCATTCGCACAGCCGATTGCAAGGAGATTGACAGGAAGAAGGAGTTTGTGGGAGTCAACTGACCGTTTTGTGGGAGTGTTTGGAAAAACGCAGGCGTGTCCAAGCGTTTGCAGGGTGGGTGACTGACGTCAATTCCGGGACCAAAAAGACTAAAGTGATCACAAGGGCTGAGTAAGTTCAAACCTACTCAGAAACTGCACAAAATGTTTTTGCAGAGCTCGGCTGTACAGGCGTTCGCACACTTGCAAAGTGAAAATAGTAGAGATGAGTGGGTTCGGTTTTACTCGGATTTACTCAGATTTACCCGAATCTCCTTATTGGCTATCAGACGTCACGTGTTTTGGATAGCCAATAAGAAAAATCCATAAAATAAGAACTATGCGTTTGCACGACTGCTAAAAACAGCTAGCGAGCGATCAACTCGGAATAACCTCCTCTGACCCTTTAACTGCATGATCTGGCGGCAGCTCTAGTAATCGTATTATATAACATTGCTATGGTTGTTATAATTTAAGCCACTTGCCAAGAGGTAGGGGGTTTCCAGACAACCAGAAATCCCCCTGCATTTGCCAATGTACTTAACAAGATCAACAGTAATTAAATAGTCCATAGTGAAACAGCCACAAGGAAGTATCTACTGTAACGTCTGTTCCGCTAAGGCTGCAGATTATAAACAGTGTATAACCATCTGGAGCTTTTTATACAGTACCTCTGAAAACAGTTCATTACTGTAGCTCACAAAAAGCAGCCAGGCTTCCTAGAGTGAAATATTTCTACAAGGACAAAAGGGTATGTGGAGCGCTGCTGTCCCAATTTCAAAACACACAGTCTGTTTATATAATGATAAGTGCTCAGAATACTGGAAATTATCCTCATAAAGTGTCTTTAAGGCGCCCATAACTTTATTGCGATTAACATAAACCTTTCTTAAGCTAGCTTACCACTAAAATAAACGACACACAATGAAATAAAGACACGGATACGGTAGCTGGAGTTAAAGGTCAGACGATATTTATTGATCGCTGACCAACTCTTTAAACTATAATTGTAATTGAAAATAATTTAGATTGTAAAGTTAAATTTAGATTGGAGGATGGCAAAGGAAAAGCCGCTACCAGACACCAGCTCCAGTCACTTAGATGAAATCCAACAAACCAAGGAGGGGACTAACCAAACACCGCCTCCTTCCTGCATAACCCGCATTGTGCTGGCCTCACCACTCTTATCTCTGGCAAACGTTAGGTTCCCGCAGGGGAACGTCTAAATGTCCACCCGCAAGGGAAGGACACACCTGCCGTCCTTCTAAAGAGGGTGCCCCACAATGACCACTTATGCCTGTTTGACCGCTGGTTGGGAGCGACTTCCCGCCACAAAGGTTTAACAAAACTGCCACCACCATCCGAACAAGCAAACAAGAAAACTAAAGATCCCTAACGAAAAGGACCAAAAACATCCTCCAGGAAAACCTGAACTCCGTCCGGAGAAAGATGAACCCCATCCTCCTTGTAGAACTGCCTATTACGTAGCACAAGTAAAGGATGCCTGACAGCCACGCCACCTATGGCCCTAACAAACAGCGACACCGCCGAATTCACCTTCTTGCGAGCCTTCTCCAGAGCCGAGAAACGCACCGCACCCAGCCAGTGAAAACGCGGAACTATCTCAGATCACACAATATGGACTCCAGGCCAGTGACAACGAATCGCCACCAAATCAGCCTTAATGGACAAAATTAAGTCGATGCCTTTAACTCGGCCCAAATCATTGCCGCCCAAATGCAGGACAATACAGCTGAGGCGACCCCAGCAGCGCTCACGGTGAAAAAGGAGCCGCAACAAATCACCCCAAAGCATACCACGAACACCTAACCAACGAAACTCTCTAGTCCCAAAAACGTCAGCTGCCCTAAGTGCCATAGGATGCCTTTCCGCCCCAAAAATATAAGAATGGCCAACCAGCCACACTTGCTCCCCAAAATCAACGACGGCTGAAAAAGAAAAACACCCTAACATCAGAAATTTGAAACACAAAACTTAGATAAATGCATTAAACAGAAATAACCCAAGTGAAGGAGAAAACTCAAAAAACCTCCCGTGGACCTTCAGAGAATAGCCAATTGAAATTAGGCCCCCTCGGAGGAAAATTTTAAAATTCATTTCACACCCTCGATTCCTGAACGCTAAGTGTTCAAAAACCAACGAGTAAACAAGTTTTTGGGTTAGCGCAACAGGCGCACCTAAATCTTATCAAAACGAACATAAGACTAAAGGTCCATACACACTTAACGATATAATGAGCGACGTCGCTCATTTTCCCCCTCCTTGAGCAACGTCGCTCATTTTATCGTTAAGTGTGTATGCCACCAGCGACGACCGATGCGCGGCCCCGCGGGTCGGCAACGATCGTCGCTGTCGGTAGGGCATGCATGAAGGATGTGGACTGTCGTCCACGACCTTCATGCAGGGTTGGCGGGGGCGTGACGTCACTGAGCGATATGAGCGGTCATATCGCTCAGTGCGTACAGGCGGCCGCCGACCGGCCGGCCCAGGAGGGGGAGACGTTAGACGATGTCGCTCACAGAGCGACATCGTCTAATGTGTATGGGCCTTTATAGGAGGCAGACTTCCAACGGCCCAGCTCCCGAATAGCCGCCGGGGAGGAGCCTGTAGCCGCGGCATGGGTAGCCGCCCCAATCCGAAAGGAATGGGTACCGAAGTCTGCCCCGCGCAAGCCCAGTGCCTCCAAACATTTCTTAAACACTGCAGCAAATTGGAACTTAGTCAGCGGGCCAGCGTGCGCATGCACTAGCAACTGGTCGCCACCCGAAGGCCTCAACCGGAGATACTCCTGCGCTAGCCGCAGCGGGCAAACACTCGCATCCTCCCGGGCCTCCAAGGACACCCAGCGACCCCGACCTGTTTGATCTGTCTTGGACCACACAATCCTACAGAGCAACAGGCCATCCTGCAGGCGCACATTCCCGTAAAGCATATCGGAATCACGAGACGACTTACTGCACGCTACTAACTCGCTCACCCTGAAAGCCCCAAAGAAAGCTAGGGCAAAAGCAAAACTAAAAAGGGCCACCTCGAACTCCGAGGCCACGATTCGAGGCAGCACACCCAGCAACTCCGTTAGAAGCTGCAAAGTCACGGGTCTACGGGAGTCCGCGTGCGCCGGTCGCATTCTAGCCCATCCCTTAAGCGCTCTGGAAAGGACAAAAGACCCGGTGGGGTCCGTCATCCCGTGGAGCTGAGCGTGAAAGGAAATGCCCGCAAGGACAGAAGACATGGCCGCTTTTGACATACCCCCTTGATAATGCTCCCAAACAAAGGCCATCAAAACATCAGCCACACCGTACCTACTTTGAAAGGCCGACCAATCACGCCAGGCCGCATCAAACGCCCTGAGCGTGGAAGGAGCCAATGCACACCTGGCCAGAGCAGCTAACCCGACTCGACAATCTGCCAGACAGAAGGCAGGCATGGTAAACCCCCCGCCGCCGCTCCCGGAACCAACTCACGGAATTTATCAAACTGGAACCGAGACAACGCATCCGCAATCCCATTGTCGATTCCGGGAAAGTGACGGGCCCTGAAATTAATATTGCGCCGCAAGCAAACAAGCACATGATGTCGCAACAGCCGCAAAGCCTGTGGAGTAGAAGAACGCTGATTATTGATAGCGTGCACCACTCCCAAGTTGTCGCAACGGAACGAGATGTCCCGATTCGAGAACTGGCAGGCCCACAACTCCAGGGCCACATCTTCAAGAGATCCTTACTTCGTCATCTAAGTAAGTAATGCAGAACGAGCTATTATCCCCACGTTGTGTTGATCCCCCACTCCACCTACACAGAAACTATTGACTATTACATGAATATGGATGATAGCCTTCTGACCTCCAGAGATATGTTAACTGATTTTATAGCTATCTTCTTTCTCTGGCTTGAATATAAAACATCAACAGCCTATAAAGACTATACTTACGATACGATAGAGGTGATTCCAGTAAATGTTTCATGAGCCGGCCAAGTATAGCTACTTATATTATGTGCTCCAACTCCTTTGAAATACATTCAATGTTACATGGCAATAATGAGACCTGGTTACTTTGGATATGATTATGTGTTGTGCTGATTGTTCCTTGTCATGTGAGATTTGTTTTTCCATTATGTATACGATTGTATTTCTTTTGCTCTAAATAAAAACAGATTATTAAAAAAAAAATTGTCCGATGAAGCCGCTGAAGATATTTAAAAGGTGGAGAAACGCGTTACAAAAGATACTGTGAAGGAGATTGATGTTGACTCAAAGCCATGCAACCAGCCAATACCACCCAGCTGGGATTGCATAAACAACTTCAGGAGGAGGCCTGTTTCCACCAGTGCTGTAAGAACCTGCAGAAGCCAGCATTTATGAGACTTTATAAACAGACTTTTATATAAATAATGGTTACCAGAAAGCAGCCTAGACATGCATGAAATGGGTAAAGCAATTTTAATAGATTGATTAATGAATTGTATTTTATATAATAATATGCATATGTGTATGCTTTATGTGATATTTTATTAAAAGAGCCTTTGTGAGGATAGTTTCATGTATTCTGAGCACTGATCATTATATAAATATATAAATAGACTGTGTGTTTTGAAACTGGGACAGCAGCACTCCGCCTACCCTTTTGTTCTTGTAATGTTCAGTATTGAGGTCAATAATGCCTCTAGAAGTGGAAGCTGCAGCTGAACAAATTCAAAACAACATAAAATATGTCATTTCCACCAGTAAACCAGCACCCTGTATCGTTGTGTGTTCATTTCCACGAGCACAACTAATTTATAATCTAGACTGCGTAACCTAGGAACAACATTGCAAAACAAATGGCTTCTTTGTACTTATGTAACCCGGCAACGAATAGTAAGAGAGCTCTCATTAATATTCATTCAAACGTGCACAAACTCTAAAGTACTTGTGGGACCAATTATTGTTAATAAGTTGCATGCATGCTTTTGTACAGGGATTTTATTTATGCGATTGTTGATTAATATTCTACTTGGTGGCAAGTAATGTAGAATTCACTTTATCATTAGAATTAATTGCCTAGTTAACTTTTTTGTTTATTAAAACCTTGTGAATTAGTCAAGCTCAAAAGAACGGTTTCTGGGAGAAACTAACCCTTTTTTATAGGTATCTAGCTCAAGCCTGGGAAATAATGAACTTCTGCAAGTTTCCTGTACAAGCCTTCGTTGTTTGATGTGTACTGTTAAATTGAATTCATGTTGCAAGTTCACACATGTATTGTATGTATTCATGCTGTATTTGTTGAGAGTATTTACAGAGCTAACTCCATTGTCTTAACTAATAAAAGTGAGTCCTCATTTGAAACTCTGATATTGTTGCTCTGAAATTGAGTTCACATTTCCATCTCATTGTTCTTGGAGACTCAGCAGGGTACTTAACCAGGCCTGGTAAAGAGAAAGGTACTCCATCATCAAACCCGGTTGTCACACTTGTTATACTACTTTTACACCAAGCCGAAATCCCGTGTTATTGCCGGATCGACCCAGGTCAGCCGTCACTGTAAACGACTCCAAAAAAACAACAACCCAGGTCGATTTACCTGGCAATCTTACCCAGGTTTCGAGAAGGTTGAACATGGGTAGAACCCGTGTTCAGGGGCAGTGTAAATGGGTAACCTGGGTCTTCCAACCCAGGATACTTTTACAGCAGTGGGAGAGCACATACCTCCCAACCACAGCATCCTGCGGGTGGTTGGAAGGTTGGGGGATAGGGCACACACTGTCTCCGCTTCTGTCTGCGCTGCGGGTGTGGATCATTAGATGCACAGTGTCTAGGAAGACAATGTTTAGGTCGACCACTATAGGTCGACAGTCACTAGGTCGACAGGGGTTGAAGGTCGACAGGGTTTCTAGGTCGACGGGTCAAAAGGTCGACATGAGTTTTTCATGTTTTTTTGGGTGTTATTTTCTCCGTACAGTGCCCAATTAGTGCACCGTGTCCCCTCGCACGGCGAGCGAAGCGAGCCATGCTTTGGGCAAGGTGCCTCGCTCCGCTACCGCTGCACGTGGCACAGGTTACTATTCCCAATCGTAGTCCGTGTGGATCGTTAAGTATGAAAAAGTTCAAAAAAAGAAAAAATTGCTAAAAACTCATGTCGACCTTTTGACCCATCAACCTAGAACATGTTGACCTAGAAACCCTGTCGACCTTCAAACCCTGTCGTCCTAGTGACTGTCGCTCTATAGTGGTCAACCTAAACATTGTCGATCTTCAGACCGGATCCCCTGCGCTGCTATGGAGACAGCAGTAATGCTGATGTGGAAGAAGAATGTCATGGTTATGGGTGTGGCATCCATTCATCGCACAGATAGAGACTGGGGCCCCCCCAGCAGCAGTTTCCAGAGTGCTGATCTTGCCCCCAGCGTGGCGTGCAGGCGCCCTTGGGTCTCAATCTATGGATTTCCAGGCGATTGGAGATGATGTCATCTCAAAGTGTCGGCCTAAAGACACTGAAACCGTGTGCAGTTTAAAAGGTGCCGACCCATGAAGATCCCAGGTTGGCACCACAGTGAAATCCCGGATTTGACCCGGATTGGAACCATGTTCCAAATACCGGATCGGATCCGGGATTTTGGTGCAAAAAGGATATTCAAGGTTTGGAATTACATCTAGTGCTAAATAATCTATGAAAGCAGCTTGTATGTAAACAGAAGTTTTGATAAGGATAGTATAAAAACAAGCGCTGTGGAAGCTATGTGTTACAATGCAAATAAAAGTAATAAATGAACATGAGACAAAAATCAAATGTTTACAGCTCTTTTCAGCTTCATTTGTGTGGGTGGAACTTGGTTGCGGCAGTGAACAAGTTGTGGAATGGGGAGCATTGGTAACACAGTGGATACTGTGTTTCCTACTATCCCTAATCTTACCCTAGCCGGTGGTATACTTCCCAGGCGGTCGTTCTTCCGCTGCTGCTGCAGGTTTGCAGCGATGCCTGGAGCTCCCACAACAGTCAATCTCTCCTTTGGCTGTGCGCTATGTGGAGAAGCCCAGCTTCGGCTGCGGCTCTCCGTGATGACGTCACTGGCCGATGGAGCATGACGGGTGGAAGAAGTTCAAAGTGCTCAGCTCAGCCAAAGTCTCTCCCGATATGCCCTGTAACCAACGTGTTTCACACACACCAGGGTGCTTTTTCAAGGATGGGGGATTACTTCACTTTAGATCTTTTTATAGTTTGTGATAATTTGTCATGAGCCCAGTACCGGATCCGGCACAACATTTATTGAAAACACATAAAATGCTGGAAAAGATATATAGACGATCTACTGTTTGTATGGGAAGTAGCAGAGGATACATTAGAGGAGTTTAAATCCTATTTGAATGATAATACCCTGAACCTTGAATTCACTACGACCCATAGCAAGGAGATGGTCATCTTTCTTGACCTTGAAATATATATTGAGGATAATAACTTAAAAACAAGAACCCACACAAAAGAAGTGAATGGGAATACTGTCCTTTCTGTTTCAAGTAACCATCATTGACAATGGATAAGGAATATTCCCCGTGGACAATTTAGACGGTTGAAACGAAACTGCACAGAGAACGAAGTTTACATTGAACAAAGTAATAAAATGAAACAAAACTTTCTGTAGAGAGGATATGAGGAAACCTTTCTACAAAAAACAAATTGACAACATTTCACAGCTATCACGTGCGGAATTGTAAAGGGGGGTACTCACGGAGAGATCCATGCTTAAAATCTAAGCAATCTGACTAGATTGCTTAGATTTTAAGCACAGATCACTTGTGTGTACCCCCTTCAGCGATAGCGATGCGCGGCCCCGCACATCGCTATCGCCGGTGCTAGATTGGGCTGCATGCAGGCTCAATTTAGCAAATCGCTCATTTCACCCGCTGGCCCCGTCCTCCCCCGCATCGCTCAGCACACATTGCGCTGTGCTGAGCGGCGGTAGAGATGTGTGCTGAGCGGTTCGCTCAGCACACATCTCTCCCGTGTATATGGGACTTTAGAGTATAAAAAGAAACCGATTCAACAAACTTCAGGAATTAACTTTATCACACAATATACCATTAACTTCAAGGAGGTGGAAACAATTCTACGCAAGCAGTGGCATGTGCTACATCTAGATGAAACACTAAGTTCAGAATTACCAAGACAACCTAAAGTAATTTACAAAAAGGCAAATAATCTAAAGAAAGAACTTACGAAAAGCTATATCAGAGAAGTACCAAAAAGGGAATCCTCAAATGGCTTCCATTTCTGCTTATACAAACAAACACCAGGCCGGCGCTCAATTCCAATGATGCTCCCAAATGTATATAAAAAACAGTTTATTAAAATAACATCCAAATTTTTTTTTAACACACTTGTTAAAAATAATAACAGACCACGGTATTTTATATCACATAAAACTGAGGTGTATTATACCTCTAATATTGGCATAAATGCATACATAGGTATTGTAAATAGCAAAAATATATAAGAGGTACTTATATGGGGAGACTCTCAAATTAATTTAGTCAGTCTCTTATATTTTTTTAGTAGACCACAATCCAAATAGGGATGAGTCCTCCAGCTGGTATATTTAGCATCTATAACCATATATATATGTATCCTGGATTGATGTAAATATTTCCATGGATTGGGTAAATAAATGCAATGATGTAAGACCATATGGTTGCTGCTACTCACTGAATAACTGTGACTGTCCTTACTGCGCAAAGTAAGATGTTGGAAGCCGCTCTATATCACCCTGTGCACGGGTGAGACATCCGTCAGCGGCACTGTCGAGTGGAAACCGCTCCCGGCTCCGTGCGGCACAATGTTACTGCACCGAGCCGCCGTGCATCACCCCTGACTCAGATGGAACAGTGCTCAGCAAGGCGGGATATTTGAAAGTTCCCGATGCAAGGGAGGAATAGATGGTGCCGTCTCATCACAAATAGGCAGATTACCGGCAAATGGTAGCAGACAGCCAATTGCTGTAAAAGCTGGTGTATTTATCCTGTGGGCACTCGTTAGTCTCAGCGACCCTTTCTCTCTGTACCCTCAATGCGTTTCTCTGCACACCAGGCGGCTTCTTCAAGAGGCAGAGTGTTCTTCTCTGGGCACTTTTTTCAATCTTTTATACCCTGTCCTTTGTAATTAGCATAAATAGGTGTGTATGGAGTCTCAACAGGCGTAATGAAATCATTACTCTCATACACCAGCAGAATTTGGCTCAGAGTATCACTTTACATGGTCTATTAGTAAAAAACCTTTATAAACAGCATAATAAAAATTAGTCATATCAATATCAATACATATACATATAAAAAAACTTTTTATGCCATGCAGACCGAATAACATGAAACCTAAAACAACACAATTATAGGCTGATGAAAATCGTGCAGCTGTATATTTATAGTCTCATACACCCCCTAACGGGGAGAACATGTTTGTATCCTAAGTATTAATAATAACACATCCATAGTATATTTATAAACTATAAACACCTTAAATGTTATTTATTAAATATTTTATTACATTTTAAATGATTTATTAAACGTGGAACAAAACATAATGCTCCACGTATCTGCATACACACACCCCTTCATATTGCTGTACCTATAAACCTATATACCAATGCCCGTTAGGGTTAAACAGCTGAAAAACAGGGCAACCTGTTTTATGCAGATCAATGTAATTTTAATCATGAATATTTAATTTTACCATAAACGTTTAGGTACTTAGTATGATACAAAACTATGGAATTTCTAAAATAAAATGTCCCATATGGCTGCACCCAGGACAGAGAGCAGACCTTAGAACTGGCATGCCATTAGCTGTATAGGGGCAATGCCAAGTCTGATCACAGTCGTGGGTGCCAACCAAACAACATTACTAAAAGTAGATATATATAGGCAAAAACTATTATACTCTATACACCCAAGCGTATATAGAGTATACGCTCAAAATGGAAGAATATTAATTAAATAAAGGATGAGATAGTAAATAGTGTTAACATACAGAAAAACAGAACTACAAATAATTACAAAAGTCTATATAAATTTGAGATCTATTGTCTCATTTAACCCTTGTGGCTTCAAGGTTTGTAGTCTCCAGATCCATGCAGCTTCCTGACGACATAATGTTCTAAATCTATCCGCACCTCTGGGGGTAACCTTGATATGTTCGAGACCGATTAATTGGAGACAGGCAGGATTACTAGCATGAACTTCTGTATAATGACGTGAGACTCTGTGATTCATGTATCCCTTAAGGATATTTCTCCTGTGCTCCATAAATCGCAGCTTCAGTGCCCTAGTGGTACGCCACACATAATATAACAGACACGAACAAAGCAACAGATATATTACAAAATGCGTACTACAATGAATAAATGATTGGATCTTAAATTCTGTTTTTGAGCAAGACGGAGAAATGCATTTGGTTTTATTTACTACATGGGTACTCATAGTACATCTGTTATGGTTACATCTAAAAAAAAACCTTCGAGCCCACTATTGTTTGTTGTTCGCTCAAATCAATATTCTCGCGTGATCTCTTAAAAAACTAGGAGCAAGTATATTTCTAAGGTTTCTAGCTTTGTTAAATATAATTGTGGGATTTGCAGGGAGAGTAGTACTCAATATCAGATCAGTCAACAATAAACTTGTAGTTACGTTTAATTATGCAGGAGATTTTGTTTGCTTTTACATTAAATTTCGATTTAAATGCCAGATTATATTCATTTGTTTTCTGAATATTTTTATTATTATTATATCTAGATTTCTCAATAGAATCTCATACTAATGTGGTACATGGATTTTCCATTTCTGCTTAAACTGTACGAATCAAAAATCCGGAACACAATGCACAGAACTTTTTATTTCAAATCAGTCAAAGAAAGAACATAAAATTAAAGAAATGATAACATGTAATACAGTGGGAGTAATATACTTGCTAGAATGCCCATGTGGAAAACAATACATTGGCCAGACCAAAAGGAAATTAAAAGTACGAATATCTGAACATTAGCGAGGTCTAGAATCCCATAGTGTCTCTGCCCATTTTAGGAAGTTCCACAATCAAATCAAATCATAGGTTTGAAATTTATGGGAATACAGAAGGTATGTGCGAATTGAAGAAACGGAGATATTGTGACCGCTTTAAAAAAACAAGAAACAAAATGGATCTACCAAATGGAAACACTGGAACCAAAAGGAATGAATATCGATATCGACCTTGCAGTCTTTCTTTAGTATATAATAGTAGATTTTATAACACTTTCAATATATTTTACACACCATATTTTACACATCATATTTTAGAAAATACACTCCTATATTACATGAACAATAAAGGTAATAAATGAACAGTAGTGACCAAGTTTTCAATCTTTAATTTTCTAAACAAATGATTATACCAAATAAAGAACTGTTTTTATATAAATTGAGGAACATATGCTCCCCGCCATTTTGGATCCAATTCCGGTTCCGGTACTGGGCTCATGACAAATTATCACAAACTATAAAAAGATCTAAAGTGAAGTGACCACCCCCATCCTTGAAAAAGCACCCTGTTGTGGTGTGAAACGCGTTGGTTACAGGGCATATCAGGAGAGACTTTGGCTGAGCTGAGCACTTTGAACTTCTTCCACCCGACACGCTCCATTGGCCAGTAACGTCATCACGGAGAGCCGCAGCTGAAGCTGGGCTACTCCACATACCGCACAGCCGAAGGAGAGATTGACTGCTGATAATGTCAATTATTATCTTAAAACATAAAGCTATACACTATTACCGTGGAGCCGCTATGGCCGCTAGACCACGTGCACGTGCTACGCACTTTGTACGCTATTTGCGTACAGAGTCCCGCATGTGGTGCTCACTTGGCATACACACGCTGCGCTGAGTGTACGGAATACACACAGCGGGCGCACACACGGTTGATAACCTTTAAACCTTGTTAATAAAACACAGTAAGAATATACTTATACTCTAAACCTTAGTAGTCAAATACTGTAATGATGTAACACTTAAAAACCTTAACAATGTGTATGCTGTTTGAGCGATTGAGACGCTAAGCGAGCCCTTTGCAGGAAAGTGAAAACACAACACTGGGTTTGGTTAAAACCACAGCAGCTCTAACACTGCCGTGGATTATTCAGAGAAAAAGGGAAAAACAATACAAATTATACACTACAAGCTAACACAGAAATCTAACAGAATAACAGAGAATAAGACAAACAATGGCGAACAATGGCTACAGAGAATATACATACGTGGGGAATCTTTCGTATGCGCAACCTGGAATCCAGTCCTCAGCTATCAGGTAGAAAGCCTTCAGAGACATCAGGCTGGCCAGGCAACAGTGGTCTTTATATACACAACATACATTCACAATACAATGGTACCTGTATCTCATTGTTCATTGGACACAGGGATGTGTCTTTACATTACAGCAAAGGTCATAGGTGGATTTGAACAGGTGGGCTGTGTCTTTCCCCAACTGCTCTGGTGGGAGGTATCCTCAGGATTCCCGCCGCATGTGTAATTTACAGCAAATACAGTTAATGTTCATAATCTACTTCTGTACATAACTATACGCAGGAGCGAGCGATCCTTTCCTAACTAACACCGGAATGTTACCCTTAAAATACCCTACAGCTGGATACTAGACACCACCTTTCAACCTTTATCTGACCCTTCCTATCATGCAAAGAGGAATCTCTCTGTCCAGGAACAGTTAAAACTAATCATACTCGCTGACATGGTCTAGGGGAATATTAACTACAACATGCACTATTTGGGTTAAATATGCTACGATCAAGTCGCACGCTACACGCTCACAAACTCCGCCGTAAGTACACATCTCATGCGCACGATCGCCGGAGCGATCCTACGCAACTTGCGAGTATGTGCACGCACGGGGGAACAGGTGCACGAGCAGCGTGCATGTGCATGAGGGGTTAGTACAAGGGGTATGCATCATGATATTTTTCGACTTTGACATTGCCGTGGGAGCTCCAGGAACCGCTGCAAACCTGCAGCAGCAGCGGAAGAACGACCGCCTGTGAAGGGATAGTAGGAAACACAGTATCCACTGTGTTACCAACGCTCCCCGTTCCACAACTTGTTCACTGCCGCAACCAAGTTCAACCCACACAAATGAAGCTGAAGAGCTGTAAACATTTGATTGTTGTCTCATGTTCATTTCTTACTGTTTTTTGCATTTTAACACATACTGTAGCTTCCACAGCGCTTGTTTTTATACTATCCGTAAAAAGGATATTATTAACCCACTGTTCCATTGCAGTGTTGAGAGGGTTTTTTTTTTTAAACTCAAGATATGTGATACCTTTTGTTCCTTTAGATTGCAAGCTCCTTGAAGCAGGGCCCTCTTCCCTCCTGTTTGTCAGGCTTGGATTATTTTGTGGGTTTGGACTACAAGTTGCCACGGGAGTGATTGAAGCATGGAATGCTAGGTAGGAAACTAGGCGGTCTAATATAACTAATTTTCACACAGGATAGGAGAGCAAATAGAGATAAGGTGTTCAAGTGATTACTTGGTGTTGGGTGTTGAACTAAATCAGCTATGGCGGATTGCTGGAACATGAAGTTTTAGATGCTGAGATGTGAAGCACTGTCAGCTAAACAGGATTGCATCCAGCTGCTTAGGCTCAGGTGCTGGGATGCAGAGCAGTGCCAGGTTTTCAGGATTTCTGGGTTACGACCAGCCACTTATGCTCAGATGCTGGGATGCAGAGTAGTACCAGCTAATCAGGATTGCGGGGTTGTGACCAGCTACTTAGGCTCAGATGTTGGGATATGGAGCATGACCAGCTGCTTAGACTTAGATGCCAGGTTGTGAAGCAGTACCGGCTATTCAGGATTTATGGTGCACAACCAGCTACTCAGGATTGCTGGATAGAGTCAGTGGATGCAAAGGTATTGTGGTGAGAGGGGTATTATCTCATCTGATTTGTTCACATTCTGGGGGGATCAGCTCCCTCCAAGGGAGAAGGAAACAAGGCCTGCACATTCTGCACAGCTGCAACTAGAGAAACAGAGGTCTGGGTTTTCCATCTCACCTAGAGACAGCAGCAAGTCAGGTGCAGGGGAAGAGTTTAAAACTCCCAAACACCCGTAGTGCATTGTGCTGATACCTGTTAGGGGCCAGTGAGCAGGGTTTATAGCACCAGGGACTGTGGATATTAGCCGTGCTAGGAGAGCATGGCATGTGTGGCTGCAAACCACTGCAGCAGAATGACTAATGAGCACAGGAAGTGCTAGGACCTATTATGTTTATTGCTTTATTTTATATATGCAGGACCAGCTCCAGGCACATTCTGTAGGAGTGGCCGCACAGGGCACCGACTCCTAAGGGCAACCGGTAGCCGGCCGCAATTTTAAATCAGCCAACAGTTCATCACCCAATCAGAGCTACCGCTGTCGGTCTACAATCTTTGGCTGGCTGACAGACCAGCGGCTGATTTCAGGCAGAGTGCTGCCGAAGACTTGACTGAGGGGCAGGAGAGGTGCGCTCTACGCTCTCCTCCCCTCACACAGAAGCAGCGGCACGGCAGCAGCGGGAGCAGCAGGAGAGGCCTGCAGCAGTAAGCAGAGCTACAGGTGTATCTGACACTCTGTGGGCATGTGTATCTGGTACTCTGGGGGCATGTGTATCTGGCACTTTGGGAGCATGTCTATCTTGCACTCTGGGGGCATCTGTATCTAGCACTTTGGGGGCACATGTATCTGGTACTCTTGGGGCATGTGTACCTGGCAATGTGTATCTGACATTGTGGGGACACATGCATCTGGCACTCTAGGTGCATGTGTATCTGGCACTCTGGGGCATGTGTATCTGGCACTCTGGGGTCACATGTATCTGGAACTGTGGGGGGCACATGTATCTGGCATGTGGGGGCACATGTATCTGGCACTTTGGGGGCATGGATATCTGGCACTATGAGGACATGTGTATCTGACAATGTTGGGGGCACGTGTATCTGGCACTCTGGGGTCACGTGTATCTGGCACTCTGGGGTCACGTGTATCTGGCACTCTGGGGTCACGTGTATCTGGCACTGTGGGGGGCATGTGTATCTGGCACTGTGGGGACACATGTATCTGACAATGAGGGGGCATATTATGCGTATCTGGCACTGTGGGGGCATATTATGTGTATCTGGCACTGTAGGGACATGTGTATTTTATAGTGTGGGGGCATATTATGTGTATCTGACACTGCTGGGGGGAATATTATATATATATATATATATGGCACTGTGGAGACATGTGTATCTAACAATGTAGGGGCATTTTATGTGTATATGCCACTGTGGAGACACGTTTCTGACAATGTGGGGGCAAATTATGTGCCTCTGGCACTGTGGGGACATATTATGTGTATCTGGCACTGTGGTGGCATATAATGTGTATCTGGAAATGTAGGGGCATATTATGTGTATCTGGCACTGTGGGGGCATATAATGTGTTTCTGGCACTGTGGGGGCATATAATGTCTATCTGGCACTGTGGGGGTATATAATGTGTATCTGGCACTGTGGGGGCATATAATATGTATCTGGCACTGTGGGGGCATATACAGATGGGTCCACGGTTATCTTGACTAATTTACTGCGCCTAGGTACAACATGATTTATTAGCATAAACCCTTCATCTATTGTTCTCAACTGCAATAAAATACAGAGCAATACAACAGGGGATTAAGTCATTACAGCAGGGGATTAAGTCTGACTGGCCAGTCTCAGTTAATCCTATTAAAAGTCAAGATAAATGTGGACCCATCTGTAATATGTATCTGGCACTGCGCGGGCATATAATGTGTATCTGGCACTGCACTGCTGGGGGCATATGTGTATCTGCCACTGCTTGGGGCATATAATGTGTATCTGGCACTAATGGGGGTGTATGTGTATTTGGCACTAATGGGGGCATATGTGTATCTGGCACTGCACTACTGGGGTCATTCTGTGTATCTGACACTATACTAGAGACATTATGTGTAAAGTGCACTACTGTGGGCGTTATGTATAAGGCTGCTAATTGTGTGTGTAGAGAGGGTGTGAAAATACACTGCTCAAAAAAATAAAGGGAACACTAAAGTAACATATCCTAGATCTGAATGAATGAAATATTTTTATTAAATACTTTGTTCTTTACATAGTTGAATGTGCTCACACAAACATTATCAATGGAAATCAAATTTATTAACCCATGGAGGTCTGGATTTGGAGTCACACTCAAATATAAAGTGGAAAAACACACTACAGGCTGATCTAACTTTGATGTAATGTCCTTAAAACAAGTCAAAATGAGGCTCAGTAGTGTGTGTTGCCTCCACGTGCCTGTATGACCTCCCTACAATGCCTGGGCATGCTCCTGATGAGGTGGCGGATGGTCTTCTGAGGGATCTCCTCCCAGACCTGGACTAAAGCATCCGCCAACTCCTGGACAGTCTGTGGTGCAACATGGCATTGGTGGATGGAGCGAGACATGATGTCCCAGATGTCCTCAATTGGATTCAGGTCTGGGGAACGGGCAGGCCAGTCCATAGCATCAATGCCTTCGTCTTGCAGGAACTGCTGACACACTCCAGCCACATGAGGTCTAGCATTGACTTGCATTAGGAGGAACCCAGGGCCAACTGCACCAGCATATGGTCTCACAAGGGGTCTGAGGATCTCATCTCGGTACCTAATGGCAGTCAGGCTACCTCTGGCGAGCGCATGGAGGGCTGTGCAGCCCCCCAAAGAAATGCCACCCCACACCATTACTAACCCACTGCCAAACCGGTCATGCTGGAGGATGTTGCAGGCAGCAGAACATTCTCCTTAGTGTCTCCAGACTCTGTCACGTCTGTCACATGTACTCAGTGCAGAACCTGCTTTCATCTGTGAAGAGCACAGGGCGCCAGTGGCGAATTTGCCAATCTTGGTGTTCTCTGGCAAATGCCAAACGTCCTGCACAGTGTTGGGTTGTAAGCACAACCCCCACCTGTGGACGTCGGGCCCTCATACCACCCCCATGGAGTCTGTTTCTGATTATTTGAGTAGACACATGCACATTTGTGGCTTGCTGGAGGTCATTTTGCAGGGCTCTGGCAGTGCTCCTCCTGTTCGCCCTTGCACAAAGGCGGAGGTAGCGGTCCTGCTGCTGGGTTGTTGTCCTCCTATGGCCTCCTTAACGTCTCCTGATGTACTGGCCTGTCTCCTGGTAGCGCCTCCATGCTCTGGACACTACGCTGACAGACACAGCAAACCTTTTTGCCACAGCTCGCATTGATGTGCCATCCTGGATGAGCTGCACTACCTGAGCCACTTGTGTGTGTTGTAGACTCCGTCTCATGCTACCACTAGAGTGAAAGCACCGTCAGCTTTCAAAAGTGACCAAAACATCAGCCAGAAAGCATAGGAGCTGAGAAGTGGTCTGTGGTCACCACCTGCAAACCAAACTCCTTTATTGAGGGTGTCTTGCTAATTGCCTATAATTTCCACCTGTTGTCTATTCCGTTTGCACAACAGCATGTGAAATTGATTGTCAATCAGTGTTGCTTCCTAAGTGGACAGTTTGATTTCACAGAAGTGTGATTGACTTGGAATTACATTGTGTTGTTTAAGTGTTCCCTTTATTTTTTTGAGCAGTGTATATTTGTTTATAGTCTGATAATGTAAAGTTGCGAGGCCACGCCCACTTTGCATTGGTGGGGGGCGCACGCTTTGAAATTTTCTTGCTCAGGGTGCTAGTAGATGAACCAATATAAAATGTACTCAGCGCTAGTAACTGGATATGGTAAAAATAGATTCACATTTATTTATACATATAATAATAAAAAAAACTTCATAAAAAGTTGCAACTTCATACAAGGACAAGGTTAAATATAGGGCAAGCACAGCATAATAAATGAAGATATTCTAGGTGTAACTCCAAATGATAGCAGTTGTCAGATGATGCCCAGCTCCTGTATCACCAGCGCATTTCGCTGTATGGTACACCTTCACAAAGCGGTACCACTCAGCGAAACGCATTGGTAATACAGGAGCTGGGCATCATCTGACAACTGCTATCACTTGGAGTTACGCTTAGAAGTCCAAAAATACCAAAAGGGGAATTCACAACGATCCATAATCCACCACAGACCGGAGCTTTCAATAGGACTACAATTAGGTCCAGAATCAAGCTGTTAATAGGTCCCTTGCTGTTTGTGTTGGTGGTTACAAATTGGAATCATTTGCTGTGTACATCCCCAGGACTGTGGCCATTCTTCTTGGACAATACATGCATGCATAACCCAGCCTCCTTCAAGTGGTAATAGCCTTATTTATTGTGCTATGCTTGCCCTATATTTAACCCTGTCCTTGTATGAAGTTGCAACTTTTTATGAAGTTTTTTTTATTATATGTATAAATAAATGTGAATATATTTTTTACCATATCCAGTTACTAGCACTGAGTTCATTTTCTATTGGTTCATCTATCTAGGGACTAACTATCCCTCCTAATCAGCAGCTGAGGGTAAAAATGACTCTTTTCAAAAGCGCCAGACTTATTACCTTGGTAATTTTTCAGGGTGCTAGTAGGCCTGGAGCTGGCCCTATCTGAATGTACCTGTGTGAACAGGCCCAAGACTGAATATGCTGTTCTACAGTGTCTGATGCTAGTAAAGACACTGTGGTTTTAACCGGAAAACTTGCCTACGAGTCCTTATTTCACTACCCTTGTTACAGTATTAATTGCACAAAAGTCAATAGGCAAGCTGCTAGACAAAGAGATACCCAGCAGGGGTCTCAGTAGATCTGAAGACAACAAAGCACTGACAACCAGGAAGTGAGGAAGTCCCTATCCAGAATCTTTGTAACCCTGGGTCTCTGATGATTGGTCACTGATGTTATCTGACCGCTGACTGACTTCCTATTTGATCCCTACCAGTCAGCTGATCTGTATTGTCAGGACTGCTCCCAGCTGAGGCAGCTTCCTGTTTTACTCCATTGGTGCTCCGTAGACATTTGATAAGAACTAAAATGGTGGCTACTGGTGCCGGCTCCACATGGGACACCGATCAACACAGCTGCTGAGAAAAAAAATTGACAATGGCCCGCATGTAGGACTGCCCTATTCTGGGGTAAATGGGCAATTCCAAACACACACAAGTCCAGGGTTTTCTTGCAATCTAGCCATAGCTAGTTTTATTGTGCAGTACAGAAAATATAAAACAAACAAAAATCCTAGCCCATCTTGGCACTAACTAAACAATAGAGATTCACTCTCAGAGTGGTAGAACTTAATGCTCCTACCACAAACATAGGCATATGCACAGTAAATCACAGTGTCTCATAATAAGTCTGATGCCTATTCTCCCAGGTAGTGAGACCCTGCATAAAGCCCTGACACACCTTATTATATCAGCCACTTACAGGTGCAGATACTAATTATCCTGCTCTCAGGCTGAAGACCTGAAATGAACCTAATGGATGGAGCCTGCCCTCTTTCTCCGTTCATACCCCCAGCAACCCTTAACCGGTTTTTACTAATATCTAACCAAGTCTGGTTTGCTGGAGCAGCTATTTTCATGGGGGTTAAAATCATATAGGTCTGAAACCTGGGACAAATATATCTCCTATTTATAACTTTCCTAGTGTTTTTATCCCTTTGTTTTGACCTGTGGGGTAGAACAACTGAAGCCTCCAAACTATCAGGGTCTATAGGGTTTCCGTCAATCACTTTTACATTCACTCTAGCTTTTACCAGAGTAAGGTTATTTACCTGCTCAATGGTAAAGATCTTTTTTCTCACTTCAAGATCAGGCATATGATCAATTGGTTCAAATATTTTATTTAGTAGAGGGTACATCATTCAGAGCCCCTCTAATTATCTCATCATTCTCTGGCTCCTCAATTACAGTTGATTCTAAAAAGGGTCTGGGTTATTTACTTCTGTAATAAATCAGCTTTTCCACAGCTTTCAGAAGTCTATCTGAAATATTGCATCATACAGCAAACTATGAGCCATAGCCACAGGGACTACAGTAATACCACACTGCTTTTCTATGTTCATTTCTACAGTGACATAATATTGAGTTTCCCCATGTATGCAAGTCACACCAAAAGTTTTCCCCTTATGGTTTAAGGGATTCATCAATGCGCTTTGGCAATAGCAACCAGGCTATGAGAATCTAACAGAGCCTCTACCCATTTGCCTTCTATAGCGACTTCCATACTGACTCAGCCTGTATTACATTGCATACTGTAGGTACAGAGGTAAGCAAACAATTAACTGCAATATGACCCAACTACCACACCAAAAACACTGCACCATACTATTGTCAAGTCTTTTATGTGGTAAGGACCATCCTGGCCCTACTGGTCTACTTCCAGGTTCCAAACCCACAACCTTAGGTTCATCATACAGCCCTTCACACTTCTCCCCTAGAATACTCTTACCAGTGATCGCCATTGTGGGACTAGGGTCTGATGGGGTACACTTAATAGTTCCTCTGGTGCCACATACCTCTCTACCAATTTAACCAATGGTTGTTTTAGGGTCTGTGTGGTTTACCCAGAACCGTAGGTAGGTATTGATCCATAATTACCATTTTCCAGATCTGTGTTCCTGTTGGAGACTGAATGAGGTCATGCATTTGAGAGTGGGGAGGCTTTTCAGTTTGGTATTCCCAGCAATAAAATCATTGGGCACAATAAACACTGTAATTCCCAAACAAGTTAGGATTTCTTTTTCATCTTATCATAGTTTTTGGCATCAGTCAGGCACAAGTCAAAATAGGCTTTTTGTGGTTCTCCAGACAGGAAGGGTGCCACAAGGTTTGCTCACTTTAGGCCAACTTTGCCTCAGCTGTTCTTTCAAAAGTTGTTTGATAAGATTCAACATCATCACTTGGGGTTATTTATTGCAGAAATTGACTGGCCTGTATAGAGCAACAGTTAGTTGTAATATCGGTGGAAGTGTTCCCGGACTGCTAAATGGCTTTTAAGGCCTTACAGTCTTGGTGCTGTTGCTCACAGAGCTTATCGATAAGAATCTGCTGTTGCTTTTAGTTTTCCACCAGAGTGGCTTGCTGCACTCGGGTAGCTTCCTGCTGAGCTGAGGTGACCTGCAACAAAACCTTAACAATTTCCTCCATGTTATCTTTGGGTGTAGGATTGAAGCTAAATCTGTATTCCCTAAGCATCTACCGACGTCACTACCATGGGTTTCACAATATATGAGGTCATGTCCACAACAACAAATTGTTGTCTATCACTTTAAATTTTAAACATACTCTTTCCTATGGCTGCAATCTGTGTGTTGCTCGTATTCTTCACCAGTTGTGAGCAAATCAAGGTAGGTGTGCCCTCTCCTGAGGTAGATGAACACTTCCTGTCAAGGGTTTATGTGCAAAAAAAAGGCAGTTAAGAGTAGAGATGTGCACTTGAAATTTTTCGGGTTTTGTGTTTTGGTTTTGGGTTCGGTTCCGCGGCCGTGTTTTGGGTTCGACCGCGTTTTGGCAAAACCTCACCGAATTTTTTTTGTCGGATTCGGGTGTGTTTTGGATTCGGGTGTTTTTTTCAAAAAACACTAAAAAACAGCTTAAATCATAGAATTTGGGGGTCATTTTGATCCCAAAGTATTATTAACCTCAAAAACCATAATTTCCACTCATTTTCAGTCTATTCTGAATACCTCACACCTCACAATATTATTTTTAGTCCTAAAATTTGCACCGAGGTCGCTGGATGACTAAGCTAAGCGACCCTAGTGGCCGACACAAACACCTGGCCCATCTAGGAGTGGCACTGCAGTGTCACGCAGGATGTCCCTTCCAAAAAACCCTCCCCAAACAGCACATGACGCAAAGAAAAAAAGAGGCGCAATGAGGTAACTGTGTGAGTAAGATAAGCGACCCTAGTGGCCGACACAAACACCGGGCCCATCTAGGAGTGGCACTGCAGTGTCTCACGCAGGATGTCCCTTCCAAAAAACCCTCCCCAAACAGCACATGACGCAAAGAAAAAAAGAGGCGCAATGAGGTAGCTGTGTGAGTAAGATAAGCGACCCTAGTGGCCGACACAAACACCGGGCCCATCTAGGAGTGGCACTGCAGTGTCACGCAGGATGTCCCTTCCAAAAAACCCTCCCCAAACAGCACATGACGCAAAGAAAAAAAGAGGCGCAATGAGGTAGCTGTGTGAGTAAGATAAGCGACCCAAGTGGCCGACACAAACACCGGGCCCATCTAGGAGTGGCACTGCAGTGTCACGCAGGATGTCCCTTCCAAAAAACCCTCCCCAAACAGCACATGACGCAAAGAAAAAAAGAGGCGCAATGAGGTAGCTGTGTGACTAAGCTTAGCGACCCTAGTGGCCGACACAAACACCGGGCCCATCTAGGAGTGTCACTGCAGTGTCACGCAGGATGGCCCTTCCAAAAAACACTCCCCAAACAGCACATGACGCAAAGAAGAAAAAAAGAGGCGCAATGAGGTAGCTGTGTGAGTAAGTTAAGCGACCCTAGTGGCAGACACAAACACCGGGCCCATCTAGGAGTGTCACTGCAGTGTCACGCAGGATGGCCCTTCCAAAAAACACTCCCCAAACAGCACATGACGCAAAGAAAAAAAGAGGCGCAATGAGGTAGCTGTGTGAGTAAGTTAAGCGACCCTAGTGGCAGACACAAACACCGGGCCCATCTAGGAGTGTCACTGCAGTGTCACGCAGGATGGCCCTTCCAAAAAACACTCCCCAAACAGCACATGACGCAAAGAAGAAAAAAAGAGGCGCAATGAGGTAGCTGTGTGAGTAAGTTAAGCGACCCTAGTGGCCGACACAAACACCTGGCCCATCTAGGAGTGGCACTGCAGTGTCACGCAGGATGTCCCTTCCAAAAAACCCTCCCCAAACAGCACATGACGCAAAGAAAAAAAGAGGCGCAATGAGGTAGCTGTGTGACTAAGCTTAGCGACCCTAGTGGCCGACACAAACACCGGGCCCATCTAGGAGTGGCACTGCAGTGTCACGCAGGATGGCCCTTCCAAAAAACACTCCCCAAACAGCACATGACGCAAAGAAGAAAAAAAGAGGCGCAATGAGGTAGCTGTGTGAGTAAGCTAAGCGACCCTAGTGGCCGACACAAACACCTGGCCCATCTAGGAGTGGCACTGCAGTGTCACGCAGGATGTCCCTTCCAAAAAACCCTCCCCAAACAGCACATGACGCAAAGAAAAAAAGAGGCGCAATGAGGTAGCTGTGTGAGTAAGATAAGCGACCCTAGTGGCCGACACAAACACCGGGCCCATCTAGGAGTGGCACTGCAGTGTCACGCAGGATGTCCCTTCCAAAAAACCCTCCCCAAACAGCACATGACGCAAAGAAAAAAAGAGGCGCAATGAGGTAGCTGTGTGACTAAGCTTAGCGACCCTAGTGGCCGACACAAACACCGGGCCCATCTAGGAGTGGCACTGCAGTGTCTCACGCAGGATGTCCCTTCCAAAAAACCCTCCCCAAACAGCACGTGACGCAAAGAAAAAAAGAGGCGCAATGAGGTAGCTGTGTGACTAAGCTTAGCGACCCTAGTGGCCGACACAAACACCAGGCCCATCTAGGAGTGGCACTGCAGTGTCACGCAGGATGGCCCTTCCAAAAAACACTCCCCAAACAGCACATGACGCAAATAAAAATGAAAGAAAAAAGAGGTGCAAGATGGAATTGTCCTTGGGCCCTCCCACCCACCCTTATGTTGTATAAACAGGACATGCACACTTTAACCAACCCATCATTTCAGTGACAGGGTCTGCCACACGACTGTGACTGAAATGACGGGTTGGTTTGGACCCCCACCTAAAAAGAAGCAATTAATCTCTCCTTGCACAAACTGGCTCTACAGAGGCAAGATGTCCACCTCATCATCATCCTCCGATATATCACCGTGTACATCCCCCTCCTCACAGATTATCAATTCGTCCCCACTGGAATCCACCATCTCAGCTCCCTGTGTACTTTGTGGAGGCAATTGCTGCTGGTCAATGTCTCCACGGAGGAATTGATTATAATTCATTTTAATGAACATCATCTTCTCCACATTTTCTGGATGTAACCTCGTACGCCGATTGCTGACAAGGTGAGCGGCGGCACTAAACACTCTTTCGGAGTACACACTTGTGGGAGGGCAACTTAGGTAGAATAAATCCAGTTTGTGCAAGGGCCTCCAAATTGCCTCTTTTTCCTGCCAGTATAAGTACGGACTGTGTGACGTGCCTACTTGGATGCGGTCACTCATATAATCCTCCACCATTCTTTCAATGGTGAGAGAATCATATGCAGTGACAGTAGACGACATGTCCGTAATCGTTGTCAGGTCCTTCAGTCCGGACCAGATGTCAGCATCAGCAGTCGCTCCAGACTGCCCTGCATCACCGCCAGCGGGTGGGCTCGGAATTCTGAGCCTTTTCCTCGCACCCCCAGTTGCGGGAGAATGTGAAGGAGGAGATGTTGACAGGTCGCGTTCCGCTTGACTTGACAATTTTCTCACCAGCAGGTCTTTGAACCCCAGCAGACTTGTGTCTGCCGGAAAGAGAGATCCAAGGTAGGCTTTAAATCTAGGATCGAGCATGGTGGCCAAAATGTAGTGCTCTGATTTCAACAGATTGACCACCCGTGAATCCTTGTTAAGCGAATTAAGGGCTCCATCCACAAGTCCCACATGCCTAGCGGAATCGCTCTGTGTTAGCTCCTCCTTCAATGTCTCCAGCTTCTTCTGCAAAAGCCTGATGAGGGGAATGACCTGACTCAGGCTGGCAGTGTCTGAACTGACTTCACGTGTGGCAAGTTCAAAGGGCATCAGAACCTTGCACAACGTTGAAATCATTCTCCACTGCGCTTGAGACAGGTGCATTCCACCTCCTATATCGGGCTGAATTGTATAGGCTTGAATGGCCTTTTGCTGCTCCTCCAACCTCTGAAGCATATAGAGGGTTGAATTCCACCTCGTTACCACTTCTTGCTTCAGATGATGGCAGGGCAGGTTCAGTTGTTTTTGGTGGTGCTCCAGTCTTCTGTACGTGGTGCCTGTACGCCGAAAGTGTCCTGCAATTCTTCTGGCCACCGACAGCATCTCTTGCACACCCCTGTCGTTTTTTAAAAAATTCTGCACCACCAAATTCAAGGTATGTGCAAAACATGGGACGTGCTGGAATTTGCCCATATTTAATGCACACACAATATTGCTGGCGTTGTCCGATGCCACAAATCCACAGGAGAGTCCAATTGGGGTAAGCCATTCCGCGATGATCTTCCTCAGTTGCCGTAAGAGGTTTTCAGCTGTGTGCGTATTCTGGAAAGCGGTGATACAAAGCGTAGCCTGCCTAGGAAAGAGTTGGCGTTTGCGAGATGCTGCTACTGGTGCCGCCGCTGCTGTTCTTGCGGCGGGAGTCCATACATCTACCCAGTGGGCTGTCACAGTCATATAGTCCTGACCCTGCCCTGCTCCACTTGTCCACATGTCCGTGGTTAAGTGGACATTGGGTACAACTGCATTTTTTAGGACACTGGTGAGTCTTTTTCTGACGTCCGTGTACATTCTCGGTATCGCCTGCCTAGAGAAGTGGAACCTAGATGGTATTTGGTAACGGGGGCACACTGCCTCAATAAATTGTCTAGTTCCCTGTGAACTAACGGCGGATACCGGACGCACGTCTAACACCAACATAGTTGTCAAGGCCTCAGTTATCCGCTTTGCAGCAGGATGACTGCTGTGATATTTCATCTTCCTCGCAAAGGACTGTTGGACAGTCAATTGCTTACTGGAAGTAGTACAAGTGGTCTTCCGACTTCCCCTCTGGGATGACGATCGACTCCCAGCAGCAACAACAGCAGCGCCAGCAGCAGTAGGCATTACACTCAAGGATGCATTGGAGGAATCCCAGGCAGGAGAGGACTCATCAGAATTGCCAGTGACATGGCCTGCAGGACTATTGGCATTCCTGGGTAAGGAGGAAATTGACACTGAGGGAGTTGGTGGGGTGGTTTGCGTGAGCTTGGTTACAAGAGGAAGGGATTTACTGGTCAGTGGACTGCTTCCGCTGTCACCCAAAGTTTTTGAACTTGTCACTGACTTATTATGAATGCGCTGCAGGTGACGTATAAGGGAGGATGTTCCGATGTGGTTAACGTCCTTACCCCTACTTATTACAGCTTGACAAAGGCAACACACGGCTTGACACCTGTTGTCCGCATTTCTTTTGAAATACTTCCACACCGAAGAGCTGATTTTTTTGGTATTTTCACCAGGCATGTCAATGGCCATATTCCTCCCACGGACAACAGGTGTCTCCCCGGGTGCCTGACTTAAACAAACCACCTCACCATCAGAATCCTCCTGGTCAATTTCCTCCCCAGCGCCAGCAACACCCATATCCTCCTCATCCTGGTGTACTTCAACACTGACATCTTCAATCTGACTATCAGGAACTGGACTGCGGGTGCTCCTTCCAGCACTTGCAGGGGGCGTGCAAATGGTGGAAGGCGCATGCTCTTCACGTCCAGTGTTGGGAAGGTCAGGCATTGCAACCGACACAATTGGACTCTCCTTGTGGATTTGGGATTTTGAAGAACGCACAGTTCTTTGCGGTGCTTTTGCCAGCTTGAGTCTTTTCAGTTTTCTAGCGAGAGGCTGAGTGCTTCCATCCTCATGTGAAGCTGAACCACTAGCCATGAACATAGGCCAGGGCCTCAGCCGTTCCTTGCCACTCCGTGTGGTAAATGGCATATTGGCAAGTTTACGCTTCTCCTCCGACAATTTTATTTTAGGTTTTGGAGTCCTTTTTTTACTGATATTTGGTGTTTTGGATTTTACATGCTCTGTACTATGACATTGGGCATCGGCCTTGGCAGACGACGTTGCTGGCATTTCATCGTCTCGGCCATGACTAGTGGCAGCAGCTTCAGCACGAGGTGGAAGTGGATCTTGATCTTTCCCTAATTTTGGAACCTCAACATTTTTGTTCTCCATATTTTAATAGGGACAACTAAAAGGCACCTCAGGTAAACAATGGAGATGGATGGATACTAGTATACTTATGGATGGACTGCCGAGTGCCGACACAGAGGTAGCTACAGCCGTGGACTACCGTACTGTGTCTGCTGCTAATATAGACTGGATGATAATGAGATGAAATCAATATATATGTATATATAATATCACTAGTACTGCAGCCGGACAGGTATATATTATATATTTATTATGTAATGACTGATGACGGACCTGCTGGACACTGTCAGCTCAGCAGCACCGCAGACTGCTACAGTAAGCTACTATAGTAGTATGTATAAAGAAGAAAGAAAAAAACAACAACCACGGGTAGGTGGTATACAATTATGGATGGACTGCCGAGTGCCGACACAGAGGTAGCTACAGCCGTGGACTAACGTACTGTGTCTGCTGCTAATATAGACTGGATGATAATGAGATGAAATCAATATATATGTATATATAATATCACTAGTACTGCAGCCGGACAGGTATATATTATATATTTATTATGTAATGACTGATGACGGACCTGCTGGACACTGTCAGCTCAGCAGCACCGCAGACTGCTACAGTAAGCTACTATAGTAGTATGTATAAAGAAGAAAGAAAAAAACAACAACCACGGGTAGGTGGTATACAATTATGGATGGACTGCCGAGTGCCGACACAGAGGTAGCTACAGCCGTGGACTAACGTACTGTGTCTGCTGCTAATATAGACTGGATGATAATGAGATGAAATCAATATATATGTATATATAATATCACTAGTACTGCAGCTGGACAGGTATATATTATATATTTATTATGTAATGACTGATGACGGACCTGCTGGACACTGTCAGCTCAGCAGCACCGCAGACTGCTACAGTAAGCTACTATAGTAGTATGTATAAAGAAGAAAGAAAAAAACAACAACCACGGGTAGGTGGTATACAATTATGGATGGACTGCCGAGTGCCGACACAGAGGTAGCTACAGCCGTGGACTAACGTACTGTGTCTGCTGATAATATAGACTGGATGATAATGAGATGAAATCAATATATATGTATATATAATATCACTAGTACTGCAGCCGGACAGGTATATATTATATATTTATTATGTAATGACTGATGACGGACCTGCTGGACACTGTCAGCTCAGCAGCACCGCAGACTGCTACAGTAAGCTACTATAGTAGTATGTATAAAGAAGAAAGAAAAAAACAACAACCACGGGTAGGTGGTATACAATTATGGATGGACTGCCGAGTGCCGACACAGAGGTAGCTACAGCCGTGGACTAACGTACTGTGTCTGCTGCTAATATAGACTGGATGATAATGAGATGAAATCAATATATATGTATATATAATATCACTAGTACTGCAGCCGGACAGGTATATATTATATATTTATTATGTAATGACTGATGACGGACCTGCTGGACACTGTCAGCTCAGCAACACCGCAGACTGCTACAGTAAGCTACTATAGTAGTATGTATAAAGAAGAAAGAAAAAAAAAAAAAAAACACGGGTAGGTGCTAGGTGGCATACAATATTATATATATATTATATACAATTATATATATATATATATAATATATATTAAACTCATAAACTGGTGGTGATTTATTAAACTGGTGGTCAGGTCACTGGTCACACTATCAGCAACTTGCAAGTAGTACTCCTGAGTCCTAAGCAGACAATCACAATATATATTATACTGGTGGTCAGTGTGGTCACAAACAATGGCAGTGTGGCTGGCACTCTGGCAGCAAAAGTGTGCACTGTACGTTATATGTACTCCTGAGTCCTGAGTCCTGCTCTCAGACTGTAACTGCTCCCCACTGTCAGTGTCTCCCCCACAAGTTAGATAATACAGTCACACTATCTCTCTCTATCACTTCAGCAAGTACTAGTAGTAGTAGTACTCCTCCTAATGCTCCCCAAATTACTACTGTGTCTCTCTCTGTCTCACTCTCTTCTCGAATCTCTATAAACGGAGAGGACGCCAGACACGTCCTCTCCCTATGAATCTCAATGCACGTGTGAAAAATGGCGGCGACGCGCGGCTCCTTATATAGAATCCGAGTCTCGCGATAGAATCCGAGCCTCGCGAGAATCCGACAGCGTGATGATGAAGTTCGGGCGCGCTCGGGTTAACCGAGCAAGGCGGGAAGATCCGAGTCGCTCGGACCCGTGTAGAAAAACATGAAGTTCGGGCGGGTTCGGATTCCGAGGAACCGAACCCGCTCATCTCTAGTTAAGAGCTGATTGGTTGACAGTTTATCTCTCTCGAATGTATCAGTCTCCAAGATATAGTACAGTACATCTGCCCCAATATATGTATATATATATATATATATATATTGTTTTCAGTATGTTTAGGAGTATTGAAGACATTAGGGATAGTAGGGAATATGAGTATAATTCATGTCCCGTGTACAGACTCAATCAGGTTGAGCATTCTGCCCAGAATGAAATAATTTGTGGCAACATCACCACATGAGACTATGGGGCAGATGTATTAAGCCTGGAGAAGGGATAAAGAAGTGATGAAGAAGTGATAAGTGGAAGGTGTTAACTAGTGATGAGCGGGTTCGGTTCCTCGGGATCCAAACCCCCCCGAACTTCACCCTTTTTTCACGGGTCTGAGCAGACTCGGATCCTTCTGCCTTGCTCGGTTAACCCGAGCACGCCCGAACGTCATCATTCCGCTGTCGGATTCTCGCGAGATTCGTATTCTATATAAGGAGCCGCGCGTCGCCGCCATTTTTCACTCGTGCATTGGAGATGATAGTGAGAGGACGTGGCTGGCATTCTCTCAGTTTCTGTGTTCAGTGTGCTGCAAATATCTGTGCTCAGTGTGCTGCAAATATCTACGTTCTCTGCCTGAAAAACGCTCCATATCTGGGCTCAGTGTGCTGCAAATATCTGTGCTCAGTGTGCTTTATTGTGAGGACTGGGGACCACCAGTATTATATAGTAGGACAGTGCAGAGTTTTGCTGACCAGTGACCACCAGTATTATACGTTCTCTGACTGAAAAACGCTCCATATCTGTGCTGCATTGTAGTATATAGTAGGAGTACAGTGCATAATTTTTCTGACCACCAGTATATAATATATAGCAGTACGGTACAGTAGGCCACTGCTCTATCTACCTCTGTGTCGTCAAGTATACTATCCATCCATACCTGTGGTGCATTTAAGTTGTGCGCAGTATATATAGCAGTAGGCCATTGCTATTGATATATTACTGGCATATAATTCCACACATTAAAAAATTGAGAACAAAAATGTGGAGGGTAAAATAGGGAAAGATCAAGATCCACTTCCACCTCGTGCTGAAGCTGCTGCCACTAGTCATGGCCGAGACGATGAAATGCCATCAACGTCATCTGCCAAGGCCGATGCCCAATGTCATAGTAGAGAGCATGTAAAATCCAAAAAACTAAAGTTCAGTAAAATGACCCAAAAATCTAAATTAAAAGCGTCTGAGGAGAAGCGTGAACTTGCCAATATGCCATTTACGACACGGAGTGCAAAGGAACGGCTGAGGCCCTGGCCTATGTTAATGGCTAGTGGTTCAGCTTCACATGAGGATGGAAGCACTCATCCTCCCGCTAGAAAAATGAAAAGACTTAAGCTGGCAAAAGCACAGCAAAGAACTGTGCATTCTTCTAAATCACAAATCCCCAAGGAGAGTCCAATTGTGTCGGTTGCGATGCCTGACCTTCCCAACACTGGACGGGAAGAGGTGGCGCCTTCCACCATTTTCACGCCCCCTGCAAGTGCTGGAAGGAGCACCCGCAGTCCAGTTCCTGATAGTCAAATTGAAGATGTCACTGTTGAAGTACACCAGGATGAGAATATGGGCGTTGCTGGCGCTGAGGAGGAAATTGACAAGGAGGATTCTGATGGTGAGGTGTTTTCTTTAAGTCAGGCACCCGTGGAGACACCTGTTGTCCGTGGGACGAATATGGCCATTGACATGCCTGGTCAAATTACAAAAAAAAATCACCTCTTCGGTGTGGAATTATTTTAACAGAAATGCGGACAACAGGTGTCAAGCCGTGTGTCGCCTTTGTCAAGCTGTAAAAAGTAGGGGTAAGGATGTTAACCACCTCGGAACATCCTCCCTTATACGTCACCTGGACCGCATTCATCAGAAGTCATTGACAAGTTCAAAAACTTTGTGTGATAGCGGAAGCAGTCCACTGACAACTAAATCCCTTCCTCTTATAACCAAGCTCCTGCAAACCACACCACCAACTTCCTCAGTGTCAATCTCCTCCTTACACAGGAAAGCCAATAGTCCTGCAGGCCATGTCACTGGCAAGTCTGACGAGTCCTCTCCTGCCTGGGATTCCTCCGATTCATCCTTGAGTGTAACGCCTACTGCTGCTGGCGCTGCTGTAGTTGCTGCTGGGAGTCGATCGTCATCCCAGAGGGGAAGTCGGAAGACCACTTGTACTACTTCCAGTAAGCAATTGACTGTCCAACAGTCCTTTGCGAGGAAGATGAAATATCACAGCAGTCATTCTGCTGCAAAGCGGATAACTCAGGCCTTGGCAGCCAGGGTGGTGTCAAATGTATTTCCGGTATCCACCCTTAATTCACAGGAAACTAGAGAATTGCTTGAGGTTCTGTGTCCCCGGTACCAAATACCATCTAGGTTCCATTTCTCTAGGCAGGCGATACTGAGAATGTACACAGACCTCAGAAAAAGAGTCACCAGTGTCCTAAAAAATGCAGTTGTACCCGATGTCCACTTAACCACGGACATGTGGACAAGTGGAGCAGGGCAGACTAAGGACTATATGACTGTGACAGCCCACTGGGTAGATGTATTGCCTCCCGCAGCAAGAAGAGCAGCGGCGGCACCAGTAGCAGCATCTCGCAAACGCCAACTCGTTCCTAGGCAGGCTACGCTTTGTATCACCGCTTTCTAGAAGAGGCACACCGCTGACAACCTCTTACGGAAACTGAGGAATATCATCGCAGAATGGCTTACCCCAATTGGACTTTCCTGGGGATTTGTGACATCAGACAATGCCACCAATATTGTGCGTGCATTACATGTGGGCAAATTCCAGCACGTCCCATGTTTTGCACATACATTGAATTTGGTGGTGCAGAATTATTTAAAAAATGACAGGGGCGTGCAAGAGATGCTGTCGGTGGCCCGAAGAATTGCAGACCACTTTCGGCATTCAGCCACCGCGTGCCGAAGACTGGAGCACCAGCAAACACTCCTGAACCTGCCCCGCCATTATCTTAAGCAAGAGGTGGTAACGAGGTGGAATTCAACCCTCTATATGCTTCAGAGGATGGAGGAGCAGCAAAAGGTAATTCAATCCTATACAGCTACCTACGATATAGGCAAAGGAGGGGGAATGCACCTGACTCAAGCGCAGTGGAGAATGATTTCAACGTTGTGCAAGGCTCTGCAACCCTTTGAACTTTCCACACGCGAAGTCAGTTCAGACACTGCCAGCCTGAGTCAGGTCATTCCCCTCATCAGGCTTTTGCAGAAGAAGCTGGAGACATTGAAGGAGGAGCTAAAACAGAGCGATTCCGCTAGGCATGTGGGACTTGTGAATGGAGCCCTTAATTCGCTTAACCAGGATTCACGGGTGGTCAATCTGTTGAAATCAGAGCACTACATTTTGGCCACTGTGTTTGATCCTAGATTTAAAACCTACGTTGTATCTCTCTTTCTGGCAGACACAAGTCTGCAGAGGTTCAAAGACCTGCTGGTGAGAAAATTGTCAAGTCAAGCGGAACGTGACCAGTCAACAGCTCCTCCTTCACATTGTCCCGAAACTGGGGCTGCGAGGAAAAGGCTAAGAATTTCCGAGCCCACCTGCTGGCGGTGATGCAGGGCAGTCTGGAGCGAGTGCTGACATCTGGTCTGGACTGAAGGACCTGCCAACGATTACTGAGATTTCGTCTACTGTCACTGCATATGATTCTGTCACCATTGAAAGAATGGTGAAGGATTATATGAGTGACCGCATCCAAGTAGGCACGTCAGACAGTCCGTACGTATATAGGCAGGAAAAAGAGGCAATTTGGAGGCCCTTGCACAAACTGGCTTTCTTTTACCTATATTGCCCCCCCCTCCAGTGTGTACTCCGAAAGAGTGTTAAGTGCAGCCGCTCACTTTGTCAGCAATCGGCGTACGAGGTTACTTCCAGAAAATGTGGAGAAGATGATGTTCATCAAAATGAATTATAATCAATTCCTCCGTGGAGACATTCACCAGCAATTGCCTCCATTAAGTACACAGGGACCTGAGATGGTGGATTCCAGTGGGGACGAATTAATAATCTGTGAGGAGGGGGATGTACACAGTGAAAGGGGTGAGGAATCGGACGATGAGGAGGAGGTGGACATCTTGCCTCTGTAGAGCCAGTTTGTGCAAGGAGAGATTGATTGCTTCTTTTTTGGTGGGGGCCCAAACCAACCAGTCATTTCAGTCACAGTCGTGTGGCAGACCCTGTCGCTGAAATGAGGGGTTTGTTAAAGTGTGCATGTCCTGTTTATACAACATAAGGGTGGGTGGGAGGGCCCAAGGACAATTCCATCTTGCACCTCTTTTTTCTTTCATTTTTCTTTGCATCATGTGCTGTTTGGGGACTATTTTTTTAAGTGCCATCCTGTCTGACACTGCAGTGCAACTCCTAGATGGGCCAGGTGTTTGTGTCGGCCACTTGGGTCGCTTAGCTTAGCTTAGCCATCCAGCGACCTTGGTGCACCTCTTTTTTTCTTTGCATCATGTGCTGTTTGGGGACTATTTTTTAAATCTGCCATCCTGTCTGACACTGCAGTGCCACTCCTAGATGTGCCAGGTGTTTGTGTCGGCCACTTGGGTCGCTTAGCTTAGTCACACAGCTACCTCATTGCACCTCTTTTTTTTTGCATCATGTGCTGTTTGGGGACTATTTTTTTGAAGTGCCATCCTGTCTGACACTGCAGTGCTACTCCTAGATTGGCCAGGTGTTTGTGTCAGCCACTTGGGTCGCTTAGCTTAGCCATCCAGCGCCCTTGGTGCACCTCTTTTTTTCTTTGCATCATGTGCTGTTTGTGGACTATTTTTTGAAGTGCCATCCTGTCTGACACTGCAGTGCCACTACTAGATGGGCCAGGTGTTTGTGTCGGCCACTTGGGTCGCTTAGCTTAGTCACACAGCGACCTCGGTGCAAATTTTAGGACTAAAATTAATATTGTGAGGTGTGAGGTGTTCAGAATAGACTGGAAATGAGTGGAAATTATGGTTATTGAGGTTAATAATACTATGGGATCAAAATGACCCCCAAGTTCTATGATTTAAGCTGTTTTTGAGAGTTTTTTAGGGAGGGGCCTTAGACTGCACACCTATAGCTGCCAGTAATGTGAGGTGCTACATACTGAGACTTGTAGTTTTACAGAAGGAAAAAGGGGGGTGTTGTAGGTGCACTGTCTCTAGCATTACTGATATCATATAGCTTAACATATAATAAATAGTGGAGTTTAGTTATGAATTGATCAGTGCATGAAGCTGCAGCCCCGCGGCAAGGGACTCCAATCTGCTGCAGTAACTAACACTTTAGGGGTTCAAACCTAGGGCACGGGACCCCCCAAAAAACCACAGCCAAGCAACCCCAGGGCATCGCAGGGAATAATTATGTGTAGTGAGAAGGATTAAGGGATAGGTGAGAAAAAAAGGGTGTTATGGGGTGAATTAATATAAGTGAAAAAAATATGTAACATGTATAATAAACAAACGGTGAAAGTGCCAAATTAAATGTAATGCTGCGATGCCCTGTTGTCGCCCAGCCACGGCAGTCCAGGAGGCCCCGTACCCCAGGAGCCACCCCATTTCTGACCTATTGTTCTGAATAATTGGACTTACCTAGAATTGTGCCATATTCACAAGTGCAGTCATGCTAGGTACCCTAGTTAAAAAAAATTAGGGTCAGGTGCGGGTGGGTGCAAGTCTAAGAATGAAGGTGTCTCACTCCTTCAGGTGTGTCTATACAAAACACTTTTAGTTTGCTAGGGAGGGGCCTTAGACTGCACACCTATAGCTGCCAGTAATGTGAGGTGCTACTTACTGAGACTTGTAGTTCTACAGAAGAAAAAAGGGGGGTGTTGTAGGTGCACTGTCTCTAGCATTACTGATATCATATAGCTTAGCATATAATAAATAGTGGAGTTTAGTTATGAATTGATCAATGCATGAAGCTGCAGCCCCGCGGCAAGGGACTCCACTCTGCTGCAGTACCTAACACTATAGGGGTTCAAACCTAGGGCACGGGACCCCCCAAAAAACCACAGCCAACCAGTGTTTTGTAAAAAAAAATACCCGAATCCGACAAAAAAATTTCAGGGAGGTTTTGCCAAAACGCGTCCGAATCCAAAACACGGCCACGGAACCGAATCCAAAACAAAACCACAAAATCCAAAAAATGTCCGGTGCACATCACTAGTGTTAACGCACCAGTCAATCATTACGGATTTGAAAGATGACAGGAGCTGAGTGGCTGGTGCGTTATTTATCACCTTGCACTTATCACTGCTTTATCTCTACTGTATCCCTTCTCCAGGTTAATACATCTGCCTCAGTGTGCCTTTACAACCACATAGTATAAAATGCTTTCCATAGGAGTGAGGTTGTGGTGGCTGTCTGGACCCTTATCTGTTTTAATATATATACCTGTAGGCTGGCACAGATACCTTGATCCTAGAGTCAGTGGCGCAGAGAGAGGGTGAGAGAGTACTAATTACCCAGGCCCAGGTCTGAAGGAGGGGCCCCGGCCACCCCCTCATCCCTTACCTGTCTGCAGCTGCAGCTTTTTTCCCCGGGCCTGCTGGGCAGCTGTGTGGCCAGGGAGGCTTTTTTCTAAGTGTACTTGGCCACACCTCCTGTGATTAGGCCACTCCCCCTGAAAAGTACCTGGGCCCAGCCAGGCTCTCTGCTGCCCTGCATAGAGGGGAGCTGGAGTTGGGGGAGAGGGACATCAGATAAGCCACCATACACACCTTCTCTGCGCCTTGAGTCCTGTTTGGAGAAAGAGCGCTATATAAATAAAATTATTATTATTATTAATTATTATTCTCTGTTCTGGTGGCAGCATTCATGTTAACTGTGATTTCACAATATACAGAGACATTTTCCATATGTCACACCTTCCATATGTAATACCATAAACACTCCTTTCATATGTCAGAAAATAAACAATTGCCTTTCAAATGAGATGAGCGGGTTCGGTTCCTCGGAATCCGAACCCGCCCGAACTTCATGTTTTTTTTCACGGGTCCGAGCGACTCGGATCTTCCCGCCTTGCTCGGTTAACCCGAGCGCGCCCGAACGTCATCATGACGCTGTCGGATTCTCGCGAGGCTCGGATTCTATCGCGAGACTCGGATTCTATATAAGGAGCCGCGCGTCGCCGCCATTTTCACTCGTGCATTGAGATTGATAGGGAGAGGACGTGTCTGGCGTCCTCTCCATTAGAATAGAGATAGATTAGATAGAGAGAGAGAGATTGTGCAGAGTCGCAGACAGAGTTAGTTTACCACAGTCAGTGACCAGTGCAGTTGCTAGTTAACTTTTATTTAATATAATATATCCGTTCACTTCTCTCTGCTATATCCGTTCTCTGCCTGAAAAAAAAAACGATACACAGCACAGTCAGTCACACAGTGTGACTCAGCCTGTGTGCACTCAGCTCAGCCCAGTGTGCTGCACAGTCATCAATGTATAAATTAAAAGCTTATAATTAATTGTGGGGGAGACTGGGGAGCACTGCAGGTTGTTAGCAGGAGCCAGGAGTACAATTATATTAATTAACAGTGCACACTTTTGCTGCAGGAGTGGTGACCAGTGCCTGACCACCAGTATAGTATTGTTGTATACTACTAATATCTCTTTAAATATCAACCAGTCTATATTAGCAGCAGACACAGTACAGTGCGGTAGTTCACGGCTGTGGCTACCTCTGTGTCGGCACACGGCAGGCAGTCCGTCCGACCAGAATTGTATTATTTATTATTATATACCTACCACCTAACCGTGGTTTTTTTTTCATTCTTTATACCGTCATAGTGTCATCCTAATTGTTACGAGTATACTACTATCTCTTTATCAACCAGTGTACAGTGCGGTAGTTCACGGCTGTGGCTACCTCTGTGTCGGCACACGGCAGGCAGTCCGTCCGACCAGAATTGTATTATTTATTATTATATACCTACCACCTAACCGTGGTTTTTTTTTCATTCTTTATACCGTCATAGTGTCATCCTAATTGTTACGAGTATACTACTATCTCTTTATCAACCAGTGTACAGTGCGGTAGTTCACGGCTGTGGCTACCTCTGTGTCGGCACACGGCAGGCAGTCCGTCCGACCAGAATTGTATTATTTATTATTATATACCTACCACCTAACCGTGGTTTTTTTTTTCATTCTTTATACCGTCATAGTGTCATCCTAATTGTTACGAGTATACTACTATCTCTTTATCAACCAGTGTACAGTGCGGTAGTTCACGGCTGTGGCTACCTCTGTGTCGGCACACGGCAGGCAGTCCGTCCGACCAGAATTGTATTATTTATTATTATATACCTACCACCTAACCGTGGTTTTTTTTTCATTCTTTATACCGTCATAGTGTCATCCTAATTGTTACGAGTATACTACTATCTCTTTATCAACCAGTGTACAGTGCGGTAGTTCACGGCTGTGGCTACCTCTGTGTCGGCACACGGCAGGCAGTCCGTCCGACCAGAATTGTATTATTTATTATTATATACCTACCACCTAACCGTGGTTTTTTTTTCATTCTTTATACCGTCATAGTGTCATCCTAATTGTTACGAGTATACTACTATCTCTTTATCAACCAGTGTACAGTGCGGTAGTTCACGGCTGTGGCTACCTCTGTGTCGGCACACGGCAGGCAGTCCGTCCGACCAGAATTGTATTATTTATTATTATATACCTACCACCTAACCGTGGTTTTTTTTTTCATTCTTTATACCGTCATAGTGTCATCCTAATTGTTACGAGTATACTACTATCTCTTTATCAACCAGTGTACAGTGCGATAGTTCACGGCTGTGGCTACCTCTGTGTCGGCACACGGCAGGCAGTCCGTCCGACCAGAATTGTATTATTTATTATTATATACCTACCACCTAACCGTGGTTTTTTTTTCATTCTTTATACCGTCATAGTGTCATCCTAATTGTTACGAGTATACTACTATCTCTTTATCAACCAGTGTACAGTGCGGTAGTTCACGGCTGTGGCTACCTCTGTGTCGGCAGTCGGCAGGCAGTCCGTCCATCCATAATTGTATTATTATTATAATATATACCACCTAACCGTGGTTTTTTTATACCACCTAACCGTGGCAGTCCGTCCATAATTGTATACTAGTATCCAATCCATCCATCTCCATTGTTTACCTGAGGTGCCTTTTAGTTCTGCCTATAAAATATGGAGAACAAAAAAGTTGAGGTTCCAAAATTAGGGAAAGATCAAGATCCACTTCCACCTCGTGCTGAAGCTGCTGCCACTAGTCATGGCCGAGACGATGAAATGCCAGCAACGTCGTCTGCCAAGGCCGATGCCCAATGTCATAGTACAGAGCATGTCAAATCCAAAACACCAAATATCAGAAAAAAAAGGACTCCAAAACCTAAAATAAAATTGTCGGAGGAGAAGCGTAAACTTGCCAATATGCCATTTACCACACGGAGTGGCAAGGAACGGCTGAGGCCCTGGCCTATGTTCATGGCTAGTGGTTCAGCTTCACATGAGGATGGAAGCACTCAGCCCCTCGCTAGAAAACTGAAAAGACTCAAGCTGGCAAAAGCACCGCAAAGAACTGTGCGTTCTTTGAAATCCCAAATCCACAAGGAGAGTCCAATTGTGTCGTTTGCGATGCCTGACCTTCCCAACACTGGACGTGAAGAGCATGCGCCTTCCACTATTTGCATGCCCCCTGCAAGTGCTGGAAGGAGCACCCGCAGTCCAGTTCCTGATAGTCAGATTGAAGATGTCAGTGTTGAAGTACACCAGGATGAGGAGGATATGGGTGTTGCTGGCGCTGGGGAGGAAATTGACCAGGAGGATTCTGATGGTGAGGTGGTTTGTTTAAGTCAGGCACCCGGGGAGACACCTGTTGTCCGTGGGAGGAATATGGCCGTTGACATGCCAGGTGAAAATACCAAAAAAATCAGCTCTTCGGTGTGGAGGTATTTCACCACAAATGCGGACAACAGGTGTCAAGCCGTGTGTTCCCTTTGTCAAGCTGTAATAAGTAGGGGTAAGGACGTTAACCACCTCGGAACATCCTCCCTTATACGTCACCTGCAGCGCATTCATAATAAGTCAGTGACAAGTTCAAAAACTTTGGGTGACAGCGGAAGCAGTCCACTGACCAGTAAATCCCTTCCTCTTGTAACCAAGCTCACGCAAACCACCCCACCAACTCCCTCAGTGTCAATTTCCTCCTTCCCCAGGAATGCCAATAGTCCTGCAGGCCATGTCACTGGCAAGTCTGACGAGTCCTCTCCTGCCTGGGATTCCTCCGATGCATCCTTGCGTGTAACGCCTACTGCTGCTGGCGCTGCTGTTGTTGCCGCTGGGAGTCGATGGTCATCCCAGAGGGGAAGTCGTAAGCCCACTTGTACTACTTCCAGTAAGCAATTGACTGTTCAACAGTCCTTTGCGAGGAAGATGAAATATCACAGCAGTCATCCTACTGCAAAGCGGATAACTGAGGCCTTGGCATCCTGGGTGGTGAGAAACGTGGTTCCGGTATCCATCATTACTGCAGAGCCAACTAGAGACTTGTTGGAGGTACTGTGTCCCCGGTACCAAATACCATCTAGGTTCCATTTCTCTAGGCAGGCGATACCGAAAATGTACACAGACCTCAGAAAAAGAGTCACCAGTGTCCTAAAAAATGCAGCTGTACCCAATGTCCACTTAACCACGGACATGTGGACAAGTGGAGCAGGGCAGGGTCAGGACTATATGACTGTGACAGCCCACTGGGTAGATGTATGGACTCCCGCCGCAAGAACAGCAGCGGCGGCACCAGTAGCAGCATCTCGCAAACGCCAACTCTTTCCTAGGCAGGCTACGCTTTGTATCACCGCTTTCCAGAATACGCACACAGCTGAAAACCTCTTACGGCAACTGAGGAAGATCATCGCGGAATGGCTTACCCCAATTGGACTCTCCTGTGGATTTGTGGCATCGGACAACGCCAGCAATATTGTGTGTGCATTAAATCTGGGCCAATTCCAGCACGTCCCATGTTTTGCACATACCTTGAATTTGGTGGTGCAGAATTTTTTAAAAAACGACAGGGCCGTGCAAGAGATGCTGTCGGTGGCCAGAAGAATTGCGGGACACTTTCGGCGTACAGGCACCACGTACAGAAAACTGGAGCACCACCAAAAACTACTGAACCTGCCCTGCCATCATCTGAAGCAAGAAGTGGTAACGAGGTGGAATTCAACCCTCTATATGCTTCAGAGGTTGGAGGAGCAGCAAAAGGCCATTCAAGCCTATACAATTGAGCACGATATAGTAGGTGGAATGCACCTGTCTCAAGTGCAGTGGAGAATGATTTCAACGTTGTGCAAGGTTCTGATGCCCTTTGAACTTGCCACACGTGAAGTCAGTTCAGACACTGCCAGCCTGAGTCAGGTCATTCCCCTCATCAGGCTTTTGCAGAAGAAGCTGGAGGCATTGAAGGAGGAGCTAACACGGAGCGATTCCGCTAGGCATGTGGGACTTGTGGATGCAGCCCTTAATTCGCTTAACAAGGATTCACGGGTGGTCAATCTGTTGAAATCAGAGCACTACATTTTGGCCACCGTGCTCGATCCTAGATTTAAAGCCTACCTTGGATCTCTCTTTCCGGCAGACACAGGTCTGCTGGGGTTGAAAGACCTGCTGGTGACAAAATTGTCAAGTCAAGCGGAACGCGACCTGTCAACATCTCCTCCTTCACATTCTCCCGCAACTGGGGGTGCGAGGAAAAGGCTCAGAATTCCGAGCCCACCCGCTGGCGGTGATGCAGGGCAGTCTGGAGCGACTGCTGATGCTGACATCTGGTCCGGACTGAAGGACCTGACAACGATTACGGACATGTCGTCTACTGTCACTGCATATGATTCTCTCAACATTGATAGAATGGTGGAGGATTATATGAGTGACCGCATCCAAGTAGGCACGTCACACAGTCCGTACTTATACTGGCAGGAAAAAGACGCAATTTGGAGGCCCTTGCACAAACTGGCTTTATTCTACCTAAGTTGCCCTCCCACAAGTGTGTACTCCGAAAGAGTGTTTAGTGCCGCCGCTCACCTTGTCAGCAATCGGCGTACGAGGTTACATCCAGAAAATGTGGAGAAGATGATGTTCATTAAAATGAATTATAATCAATTCCTCCGCGGAGACATTGACCAGCAGCAATTGCCTCCACAAAGTACACAGGGAGCTGAGATGGTGGATTCCAGTGGGGACGAATTGATAATCTGTGAGGAGGGGGATGTACACGGTGATATATCGGAGGGTGAAGATGAGGTGGACATCTTGCCTCTGTAGAGCCAGTTTGTGCAAGGAGAGATTAATTGCTTCTTTTTTGGGGGGGGTCCAAACCAACCCGTCATATCAGTCACAGTCGTGTGGCAGACCCTGTCACTGAAATGATGGGTTGGTTAAAGTGTGCATGTCCTGTTTTGTTTATACAACATAAGGGTGGGTGGGAGGGCCCAAGGATAATTCCATCTTGCACCTCTTTTTTCTTTTCTTTTTCTTTGCATCATGTGCTGATTGGGGTGGGTTTTTTGGAAGGGACACCCTGCGTGACACTGCAGTGCCACTCCTAGATGGGCCCGGTGTTTGTGTCGGCCACTAGGGTCGCTAATCTTACTCACACAGCTACCTCATTGCGCCTCTTTTTTTCTTTGCGTCATGTGCTGTTTGGGGAGGGTTTTTTGGAAGGGACATCCTGCGTGACACTGCAGTGCCACTCCTAGATGTGCCCGGTGTTTGTGTCGGCCACTAGGGTCGCTAATCTTACTCACACAGTCAGCTACCTCATTGCGCCTCTTTTTTTCTTTGCGTCATGTGCTGTTTGGGGAGGGTTTTTTGGAAGGGCCATCCTGCGTGACACTGCAGTGCCACTCCTAGATGGGCCCGGTGTTTGTGTCGGCCACTAGGGTCGCTAATCTTACTCACACAGCTACCTCATTGCGCCTCTTTTTTTCTTTGCGTCATGTGCTGTTTGGGGAGGGTTTTTTGGAAGGGACATCCTGCGTGACACTGCAGTGCCACTCCTAGATGGGCCCGGTGTTTGTGTCGGCCACTAGGGTCGCTTATCTTACTCACACAGCGACCTCGGTGCAAATTTTAGGACTAAAAATAATATTGTGAGGTGTGAGGTATTCAGAATAGACTGAAAATGAGTGTAAATTATGGTTTTTGAGGTTAATAATACTTTGGGATCAAAATGACCCCCAAATTCTATGATTTAAGCTGTTTTTTAGTGTTTTTTGAAAAAAACACCCGAATCCAAAACACACCCGAATCCGACAAAAAAAATTCGGTGAGGTTTTGCCAAAACGCGTTCGAACCCAAAACACGGCCGCGGAACCGAACCCAAAACCAAAACACAAAACCCGAAAAATTTCAGGCGCTCATCTCTATATACAGTTACACCTTCCATATGCCATAACAGACAGAGACAACACACCTTCCAAATATCATAATATACAGTATAGACACACTTCCATATGTCATACTATACAGAAATACTCTTGCTTAATATATATAAAGTTGTTATTAATTCTCACATTTTAGAAATAAATGATCCAAGCTTTATTTTACCATATAAATCTATTTGCACCATTAAAGCGAGCTGTATATGAAAATATATGATTAAAGCCTCCACGTAGTAGCAACACTGTGACTTTGTTCCTTACAGAATGTTTTCAATATCATGCTCCACCTACAGGTTTTTTAAACCAACTTCGTGAACCATCTTCTATAATACACAGTTGAATCTCACTGAATGTGGTCAGTTTCTTGGCAGACCGTCAGACACACAGAGCTGAAGCCAGTGGGAGCTAACGCAGAATGGATTTACAACAAATTCAGACACTAGGACTTATTTTCTGTGTCTCCTGTCTCATCTTGTATTTAAGCTTGAAGAGATTTTGGAGATATGAGAACCTTCCTCCTGGACCAACACCCATTCCACTGCTGGGGAACGTCCTTGATATAGGAGTAGGAGGTATAGTGAAATCCCTGCTGAAAGTAAGTCCTCGCTAAGCTTTTCTTTAACCGGATGAAGAAGATCAAGTTTTAAATATTTCACATTTGACGTAATAGGAAATATTGGATTTGTATTTCAAAATATCTAAAAGTTTATGATTCTAAAGTTGCATATGTGATAGGGGGACAAATATCCCCATGCACAGCCACTGGCTCTATTTGTGCAGCATGCAGCACTGTACATACTCATTTTTCTACATTTATTTTGAGGCGGCGTGCCAACACCTCCCAACATTTGCACATGCTCCTCCATTGCCAGGGACCATGGGTAGTGTTTTGCCAAGCCATATGGAGACATAATCAATGCTTGTGGGAGAGGAAATGCTGCCTACGACATTACTTTGGTTGACCCTCCCCCCCCCCCCCCATCGCATGAAGCTAGATGAGACATACTGTATCTAAAATTACATATAGGCGTGTCCACGCTAATCTTGGCTGCCGCATGCACACGCATCATGATTGAAATTATTTGTGCCTGCATGCAAACCATTCACAGGAGCGTACTCACCATTCAACCCTGTGGGCTGTAGGTTCGAATTTAGCGAATGCGCACTTTTGTGGACACTCTAGTTGCACCTGCTTTGCCGTGAATATCTGCAAATCGAGGCAAAGCTGAGTGTGAACACATTTGTATAACATGCAACGGCAGGGCATACAGTATGCAACAAATTCCATGGTTGCGATATAATGTGATCACTTTGTGTATTTGTCGTTAAGGGCAGGATCTTATGACTGTCTATATTAGAAGATGAAATTATTAATGAAAGCACTGTGAATGGAATGGTAGGCGGAGCATGACAGGTTTTAGGCATCATTATGGGCATCCGGTCAGTATTTCGGCATTCGGGATGCCGGCAGTCGGAATATCAACGTCGGATTCCCGACTGCCAGTATTCCGAGCATAGGCCGCGAGGGGAGGATAGGGTTAGGCTGTGCGGGGGTTAAAGTTAGGCTGCGGTGAGGGTTAGGGTGAGGCACCACCGGGGAGGGTTAGGGTTAGAATGTGGGGTGGGAAGGGTTAGGGTCAGACTGTGGGTAAGGAGAGTTATGGTTAGGCAGGTTGGAGGTTAGGGTTAGACCTCTGACCTAGTAGGTGTCGGGATTCTGCACTCGGTATTATGTCTGCTGGCATCACAAATACCGGGATCCCGATACCAACACGTCATTATGTAGATATACCCATGTGTCAGGAGGAAAAACAAACTGAGCAGGTAATCACTCCACACATAAGGGCAGTAAATGTGAACTTTGAAGATGAAGTTGTGGGTACTCACATGCAGATGCACATTTTATGGGGTTCAGTATGATTTGCCGATGGATGGGATGTCGGCTGTTAGTATACCGACAGCGGCATCCCATCCATCAGGATCCCGACACCCCCCCAATAATCCCCCTAACCCTCACCTTTTCCCGACCCTAACCCTAACCCTCCCTTGTGGGTGCCTAACCCAAGCCCTCCTCAGTGATGCCTAACCCTTCCTGCTTGGTGCCTAACCCTAACCCCCCTTCCTCCACTGCCTAAACCTAACCCTCTCCGTTTGATGCCTAACCCTAACCTCCTCTTCTAAGAGCCTAAACCAAACCCTCCCTCCCTGGTCCCTAACCCTAACCTTCCCGTCCCTGCTCCCTAACCCCCCTTCTCCTAGCCTACACCTAACACCCCTCCCCCGTCCCGCTGTAAGGACAATGGGGATGCTGGCTGTTGCCGGTAATGTGACAACGGCATCTCGAGCAGCGTCTGTATGTAGACGTCGGCATTGTGTCTTCCCTTGGGTATCCCAGCGTCGGTATATTGACTGCCGGGATCCCATCCGTCGGGAAGCTGACTGCTTCCCATTTTATGCTTTAGAGCAGGATTGGGGAACCTCCGGCCCGCATAAGGCCCGCAAAGCCACTTGTTCTGACCCACTGCTTCTGTCAGGGGAGGAGAGCGCAGCATGCGCCTCTCCTGCCCCTTTGTTCTCAGTCCGGCGGCGTTTCTCAGCTGTCAGGGCAGAGTGGAGAGCGCAGCTATGCCCGGTGCCAGCGGCGTGTAGTACCTCAAACCAGCCGCGGTTCGTGAGCCAATCAGAGCTTCTGGACCAGCAGCCAATCAGGAGCAGCCACTGCCGGTCTGCGAGCTCTGACTGGCTCACGAACCAGTGGCTGGTTTGAGAGGTCCTACACGCAGCCACCGCCAGACATAGCTGCACTTTCTTCCCTGCCTGGCCCCTGACAGCTGAGACACGCCGCCGGACTGAGCAGTGCACTAAGGGGCAGGAGAGGCGCATGCTGCGCTCTCCTCCCCTGACACACACACACACACACACTACAGCAGTGGTGAGCAGCACAATGGGGTGGGGGGCATGTGTGGGGCAATGTGTATCTGGCACTGTGGGGCAATGTTTATCTGGCACTGTGGGGCAATGTGTATCTGGCACTGTGGTGGCATATGTGCATGTGGCACTACACTATTGAGGACATATGTGTATCATGTCCCATTTTAATTGGCCACGTCCTGTGTGGCATGTGACCACATCCATTTTTTGGCGTGCGCGCACCAAGTACCTCTAAGTGGCATATCTACTGGGGGGCCAGCTAATTTTTAAGTTGATCATTTTTGTATGGCCCCCGAAGGATTTTATAAATATCCAAATGGCCCTTGGTAGAAAAAAGGTTCACCACCAGTGCTTTAGAGCAATGTAATTAAAATATTTTAAATCAATATTTATAACATTATAGTAACATGAGTGATTAAAGTCTATATTTTGATATGGTTGATTTAAATAGGGTTAAGCAGTCTTTTTCACCTGCTTTGTGTATAGCAAGATGCACAAAAGTGTGACAATTTCAGACTGACAGTAAAATCGGATGAAATTATATGCACACATGCAGAGCCGGATTAAGTCCATGGGGGCCCGGGGTACTTAAAACAGTGTGGCCCCTATTCAAGAGAGGAGGGCGGGGGGTCACATACCAGCCAATGATCGAACTGCGCTCCCGTCCCCGCCAACCGCACAGACAGCTGAGCGACGGCTCAGCTCTCTAATCATGTATGAATGAAGCAGCCTGCCGCTCAGCCATTGGGGCAGCCTACTTCACTCATACGTTATTGGACAGCTGAGCCGTCGCTCAGCTGTCCTGTTTGTACGGCCGCCGCTGCAGTGCGGACGGGAGTACAGCACCACAGATCGGATGAGATCTGATCTGTAGTGTGGCAGGGGGCTGGCTCTGCACACATGTATAAGCACAGTGCGCTAGGAGATACAATCACACAAAAGAGAAACATACTTTCATGCCATAAATAAAACCAGATGTAAATGTAGTGAATGGTGGTCTCTGTGGCAGTTTGGAGGGTGGATTTACTATTCAGTAGTTTGGAGGGTGGATTACTATTCAGTAGCTTGGAGGGTGGATTTACTATTCAGTAGTTTGGAGGGTGGATTACTATTCAGTAGTTTGGAGGGTAGATTTACTATTCAGTAGCTTGGAGGGTGGATTTACTTTTCAGTAGTTTGGAGGGTGGATTTACTATTCAGTAGTTTGGTGGGTGAATTTACTATTCAGTAGTTTGAAGTAGTGATGAGCGGGTTCAGTTCCTCGGAATCCGTACCCCCCCGAACTTCACCCATTTTACACGGTTCCGAGGCAGACTCGGATCCTCCCGCCTTGCTCGGTTAACCCGAGCGCGCCCGAACGTCATCATCCCACTGTCGGATTCTCGCGAGATTCGTATTCTATATAAGAAGCCGCGTGTCGCCGCCATTTTCACTCATGTGTTGGAGATGATAGGGAGAGGACGTGCAGCGTTCTCTCAGTTTCTGTGTTCAGTGTGCTGCAAATATCTGTGCTCAGTGTGCTGCAAATATCTGTGCTCAGTGTGCTTGCAAATATCTGTGCTCAGTGTGCTTAAAATATCTACGTTCTCTGCCTGAAAAATGCTCCATATCTGTGCTGCATTGTAGTATATAGTAGGAGGACAGTGCAGAATTTTGCTGACCAGTGACCACCAGTATTATATAGCAGTACGGTACAATAGTCCACTGCTCTACCTACCTCTGTGTCGTCAAGTATACTATCCATCCATACCTGTAGTGCATTTTAGTTGTGCGCAGTATATATAGTAGGAGGACAGTGCAGAATTTTGCTGACCACCAGTATATAATATATAGCAGTACGGTACAGTAGTCCACTGCTCTACCTACCTCTGTGTCATCAAGTATACTATCCATCCATACCTGTGGTGCATTTTAGTTGTGCGCAGTATATATAGTAGGAGGACAGTGCAGAATTTTGCTGAACACCAGTATATAATATATAGCAGTACGGTACAGTAGTCCACTGCTCTACCTACCTCTGTGTCGTCAAGTATACTATCCATCCATACCTGTGGTGCATTTTAGTTGTGCGCAGTATATATAGTAGGAGGACAGTGCAGAATTTTGCTGACCACCAGTACATAATATATAGCAGTACGGTACAGTAGTCCACTGCTCTACCTACCGCTGTGTCATCAAGTATACTATCCATCCATACCTGTGGTGCATTTTATTTGTGCGCAGTATATATAGTAGGAGGACAGTGCAGAATTTTGCTGACCACCAGTATATAATATATAGCAGTACGGTACAGTAGTCCACTGCTCTACCTCTGTGTCGTCAAGTATACTACAAAAGTTCAGTAAAATGACCCAAAAATCAAAATTAAAAGCGTCTGATGAGAAGTGTAAACTTGCCAATATGCCATTTACGACACAGAGTGGCAAGGAACGGCTGAGGCCCTGGCCTATGTTCATGGCTAGTGGTTCAGATTCACATGATGATGGAAGCACTCATCCTCTCACTAGAAAACTGCAGTGCCACTCCAAGATGGGCCAGGTGTTTGTGTCGGCCACTTGGGTCGCTTAGCTTAGCCACACAGCTACCTCATTGCACCTCTTTTTTTCTTTGCATCATGTGCTGTTTGGGGACTATTTTTTAAATCTGCCATCCTGTCTGACACTGCAGTGCCACTCCTAGATGGGCCAGGTGTTTGTGTCGGCCACTTGGGTCGCTTAACTTAGTCACACAGCTACCTCATTGCACCTCTTTTTTTCTTTGCATCATGTGCTGTTTGGGGACTATTTTTTAAATCTGCCATCCTGTCTGACACTGCAGTGCCACTCCTAGATGGCCAGGTGTTTGTGTCGGCCACTTGGGTCGCTTAGCTTAGCCATCCAGCGACCTTGGTGCACCTCTTTTTTTCTTTGCATCATGTGCTGTTTGGGGACTATTTTTTTTTAAATCGGCCATCCTGTCTGACACTGCAGTGCCACTCCTAGATGGGCCAGGTGTTTGTGTCGGCCACTTGGGTCGCTTAGCTTAGTCACACAGCTACCTCATTGCACCTCTTTTTTTCTTTGTATCGTGCTGTTTGGGGACTATTTTTTAAATCTGCCATCCTGTCTGACACTGCAGTGCCACTCCTAGATGGGCCAGGTGTTTGTGTCGGCCACTTGGGTCGCTTAGCTTAGCCATCCAGCGACCTTGGTGCACCTCTTTTTTTCTTTGCATCATGTGCTGTTTGGGGACTATTTTTTTTAAATCTGCCATCCTGTCTGACACTGCAGTGCCACTCCTAGATGGGCCAGGTGTTTGTGTCGGCCACTTGGGTCGCTTAGCTTATCCACACAGCTACTTCATTGCACCTCTTTTTTTCTTTGCATCATGTGCGGTTTGGGGACTATTTTTTAAATTGGCCATCCTGTCTGACACTGCAGTGCCACTCCAGGATGGGCCAGGTGTTTGTGTCGGCCACTTGGGTCGCTTAGCTTAGTCACACAGCTACCTCATTGCACCTCTTTTTTTCTTTGTATCATGTGCTGTTTGGCGACTATTTTTTAAATCGTCCATCCTGTCTGACACTGCAGTGCCACTCCTAGATGGGCCAGGTGTTTGTGTCTGCCACTTGGGTCACTTAGCTTAGTCATCCAGCGACCTCGATGCAAATTTTAGGACTAAAAATAATATTGTGAGGTGTGAGGTGTTCAGAATAGACTGGAAATGAGTGGAAATTATGGTTATTCAGGTTAATAATACTATGGGATCAAAATGACCCCCAAATTCTATGATTTAAGCTGTTTTTGTGGGATTTTTGTAAAAAAAACACCTGAATCCAAAACACACCCGAATCCGACAAAAAAAATTCAGGGAGATTTTGCCAAAACGCATCCGAATCCAAAACACGGCCTCGGAACCGAATCCAAAACCAAAACACAATACCCGAAAAATTTCCGGTGCACATCACTAGTATGAAGGGTGTGTTTACTATTCAGTAGTTTGGAGGGTGGATTTAGTATTCAGTAGTTTGGAGGGTGGATTTACTATTCAGTAGCATGGAGGGTGGATTTACTTTTCAGTAGTTTGGAGGGTGGATTTACTATTCAGTAGTTTGGAGGGTGGATTTAGTATTCAGTAGTTTGGAGGGTGGATTTACTATTCAGTAGCTTGGTGGGTGGATTTACTTTTCAGTAGTTTGGAGGGTGGATTTACTATTCAGTAGTTTGGAGGGTGGATTTACTATTCACTAGTTTGGATGGTGGTTTCCAAACATGTTTGCTGTTAAGAAATGGCCAAAATGCAGCAGGTTCTCCCATTCACAAACCGCAGTAAAACCTCCACAAACTGCATATATCAGCCAGAAAATGTAAAATGGTATTTCCCAGCGCAAAATTAGTAAAAATGAGTGACAAAAATATATAATATATCAAGATTTTTAATATTAAAAAATTCTAATTCATATGGAATATGCAATAAAATTAATTTCATAAAAAGATATAAATCCTCTAAAAATGATTAACTTATAGTCTTCAAGGAAGGGATAAATGTAGATATTGTTATATAAATTCTAAAAACAAAAAATCATATCGGATAAATTCATAAATATAGAAGTCCTCTTATCTTTGGAAAGGTAATGCTTAGCAAGACAATATATATTTTGTATGTATGTAATGCTTAGCAAGACAATATATATTTTGTATGTAAGTTCTAGCAGATGTTATATGTAAATAAAGGATTAAGACACCTATTACCGGTAAACATAAATGCATGGTATAAGACAGCATCTAAATGGACATAAATTTCAGAGGTGTATATCAGCGGTCTAGTTTGTCTATGTGTTACATGTAGTTTGTCTTTATGTTTACCGGTAATAGGTGTCTTAATCCTTTATTTACATATAACATCTGCTAGAACTTACATACAAAATATATATTGTCTTGCTAAGCATTACATACATACAACATATATATTGTCTTTCTAAGCATTACTTTTCCAAAGATTTCTATATTTATGAATTTATCCGATATGAATTTTTTTTTTAGAATTTATATAACAATATCTATATTTATCCCTTCCTTGAAGACTACCAGTTTATCATTTTTATATCTTTTTCTGACATGAATTTTACTGCATTTTCCATATGAATTAGAATTTTTTAATATTAAAAAATCTTGATATATTATATATTTTTGTCACTCATTTTTACTAATTTTGCGCTGGGAAATACCATTTTCCATTTGTACAGTGGAATTAGGTAGTGATTCCACAATTTTCCACAGCAGCATCCTAAATAAAGTGGGTGTACTTTCTCCATTAGCGCAGTGTCAAAACCCTTCGTCCAATGCATATATCTGCCAATGGTGAGGAGGCACAATACATTTATTATGTACGGTTGGCAACTATTATGAATTTTGTGCAAGGTGCAAAACATCTTTATAAATATCTCATGGGGGGTTATATTATTTAAATAATATATTAGGGGACCAAATTAATAATGATCATATTAATATATCAATATTATTTATAGTAAACTTATATTCTAGTTATAATATAGTTATATTAAGTTGCCAGTATAAATGATTGCTAATAGGGGCAATGAAAATATATATACAGTATGATTCGAAAAATAATAATTAATATTTTATTACGTGGCACTATTCATAGTGACATAAAATTTTAATTGTTTCCCCCATCATAAATTAATTAGCAATCATTATTACTCATTAATTTGGCCCTTATTAAATGTATTAACCACTTAACTGGCAATTTCCCCCCCAAAAAAACCGCCCCCGGAAATGTTGTTTTTTTTATGACAAAATTAGGTGAAGAATATGTTTTTAAACTTGTCCACAAAGTTTTTATTAGAAAAAATATATATATAAAAAAAAAGTTTTTCAAACATTGGTCACCATCAGTCACCATCAGAACATCGCGACCATCACTCCTGATGACGGTAAGGGGAAGAGAAATATGGGGACTGTCCTGTCACTGCTGGATACAGTGATCTTGAAATGGGGGGTGCAGAGCCGCAGTTGTGGTTTTTTTTTTTTTTTATGCTGGCAGAAGGGGTGACACTGAGCTGCCTGCCAAATATCTGCTCGCTGTGGTGATCGATATAGAGGGAGGAGGTGGTAGGGAGGGCAGAGCTGCACTGCCACTGGTGCCCGGTCACTGCACATGGTGAACGGGACAGAAGGAGGGAAGGAAGAAGGGTTTCTGCCAAGTGTGTGTGTGTGTGTGAGAGGGGGATGCAGGGCTGCACGATCACTGTAGCTAGCAGTGTTTGGGATACACTGGGTGCAGAGATGGGTTGGTTGCAGGGGTGTAGTATGGTATGCTGGCGGTCGGGCTCCCGGCGACCAGAATACCGGCGCCGGGAGCCCGACCTCCGGCATACCGACAGTGTGGCGAGCGCAAATGAGCCCCTTGTGGGCTCGCTGTGGGCACGGTCTCACTACGCGTGCCACGCTATTTTATTCTCCCTCCAGGGGGGTCGTGGACCCCCACGAGGGAGAATAAGTGTCGGTATGCCGGCTGTCAGGATTCCGGCGCCGGTATACTGTGCGCCGGGATCCCGACAGCCGGCATACTGAAGACCACCCGGTTGCAGGAGGGTTGGCAGGTCCCTCTGAGTGGGCATTTCTGACTGGTTGCATCTGATGCGAGCATGCCAGGCAAGTGGTTAAATAATATTGTCCCATAATATAAAAATGTAATAATAATAATAATAATAATAATAGCAGCAGTTTTCTCCAAAAAGGTCAAAAGGCACTTTACAGAAATCATGAATCAGACTACAGCGTTTACAACCGCAGAAAAATTCAGTCACCATGAACATAACCGAGATGAGTAGCAGCCATTTAGGTCATTGGTTCCAAAGATGAGTCATCCTACCCAAAAACCGCACCAGGCAAGGCAAATCTTGGGTATTCTACTTTGGTTGCAGTGGTAAGAATAGGCAATGCCCTAATAAATCGGAAGTCCAGTGGCCGTTAATGATCATAAAGGACAGCTCTAATATGAGTGCTGTCCTTTGAGGTACTATTCACATATGTTAGTGCACTCAGCCCAATTCCACTTAATCAAGAAGCTTCAGAATACGAACACAACATACATGATCCTTAATCGTCATTAGATTCATGCAAGTAGTGGGTGAGTCATCCATTTGGTCTCTCTATGGGGAAAATTTACTAAGTTATGTAGAGTGATAATTTGGAGAGAGATAACTACCAACCAATCAGCTACTTGCTGTCATTTTTCAAACACAGCCTGTAGTATGGCAGTTAGGAGCTGATTTGGCTGGTACTTTATCTCTCTCCGTTTTATCATTCACAAAAGCTTTGTTTGTTCATCTACCCTTATATTGGTTACAATTTGGTTACAATGTGTCAGAAAAACAGTATAAGGAAATAAGACACACAAGGGTAAAATTTAAAGCAACTGGAAAAGATAGATACCCACTGAATAATTAATTTCATGTGTTTCTGAATCTGCCGGGTGCACTACATAGGTTACAGTTGTCAGGATAAGCAATTTGTAGAAGTGTGATATATGTACATTGGAAAATTACAGAATAGAAAGTGAGAGTAAGAAATAAAACAAGTCAGAAAACAGGGAAAGCTGTCAGCATATTACAGGCAGAAGTACATGGTATCAACAGATTAATAACTAAAATTACATAATGTGAAATGAGTGAGAACAGATTGCAATGATAGCAGTAGCAGTACTGAACAATACATTTATCCGGTGAAGTTGAGGGTGTGTGTGTGTGAGCGGGGGGGGTGGGGGGGTTGGAACACTAGCCTGGGCTGCAGTGCTTGACATATTGTTTAATTTGAGGATAAAGTAGACCAATGGCTGCAGGGACTGACATCACAGCTCAATTCAAATTCAAATCGAACGACCGATATATACTGTACATGTATGTAGGTAGATCTGCCAGCTGGCGGAGCCATTGGCATAGTCAAGTGTATACCCAGCCTTACAGGGGGGATGTTGCAAGTTTTTTCTACCTACTTCAATTAATAGAAGGATTGCCTGCTCAATAAATGTATAGTACCCTCTCATCTTCTCTTTGGCCAGATAGTGCAACATAGGGCCTAATTCAAGGTTGATTGCAAAATAACATTTTCCCCTAATTGGCAATACCATATGTACTGCAGGTGGGGCAGATATAACATGTACAGAGAGTTAGATTTTGGTGGGCTATATTGTTTCTGTGCAGGGTAAATACTGGCTGTTTTATTTTTACACTGCAATTTAGATTTCAGTTTGCAGTTGAACACACCACACCCAAATCTAACTCTCTCTGCAAATGTTATATCTGCCCCCAACAGTGCACATGGTTTTGCCTATTAGAGGAAAATGTTATTTTTGCAATCAACCTTGAATTAGGCCCATCATATAAGCGATCTCACCTCTCACAACCACCTCATTTTTTCTGGTGGTAATTCCACCAGAAACTTGGTTTGGAAAATCATTGCATGATAAATATGACTGTTTCTATTTGTTATGTGTGAAAAATAATGACAGCGATGTGTACTATACTGTGGGTTTTAAAAAATAGTCTTGTAGCAGTTTCGACTTTACTAAATCTGGTAGTTTCTAGACTGTCAGAAAATAATGGACATTTACTCAACATGCCGTTTAAAAATCACCCTGCCACCTTTAAAATTTGAGTGTAGACCACTTTATTATATTTGCTTATTCAGTAGTGCATATATGACCGCCAACATATATCACAGTGGTCTATTTGTTCAATAAATGTTTATGTTGGAATTATAATAAGCATAATAAGCTAATATTCTAAATGTGCTGTATATATGTCATTCAGCTCAGAGAGAAATACGGTGATGTGTTTACCATCTATCTTGGGTCCCGTCCAGTTGTGGTTGTCACTGGATATAAATCAGTGAAAGAAGTCTTTTTAGACAATGGAGATGATTACTTAAATCGCGGGGACATACCATGCTGGCAGCCTTTCTACAAGAATAGTGGTGAGTAATAGATATTTTTATGCTTTTCAACATTTTAATTTATTTAAGATGGAATTTTCCATTTCTATTTATTATGGGTAACCTGTTAGTCCCTTCTTTTTATTATTTTATGAACTATGAGGCAGATGTATTTACCTGGAGATGGCAAAGGAAGTGATAAACCAATGATAAGTGCAAGGTGATAAAGGCACCAGCCAATCAGCTCCAATATGTAAATTAACAGTTAGGAGCTGATCGGATGGTGCGTTTATCACCTTGCACTTACCACTGGTTTATCACTTCCTTATGCCGTCTCCAGGCTTAATACATCTGCTCATATATTCTGTACAGTTGTGTCCCCCCTCATCCTTGCTGCAATCCATTCACAAGTGCAAAATGGATCACGGCAGCGGCTACACGCACCAGCCTGTGGGTGCGTATGCTTTATTGCATACTATGAAAGCAGGTGTGTACAGGGGCAGATCTACTGTGAAACTAATGAAGCTTAAGCTACAGGAGACCTAATCAAGGAGGGGCCCTGAAGCAACTTTTTTCACATTTTGTTATTATGTACTGTATGGTTATAGCTTGTCACCAAAAACACAATGACAACCAGGCCTCTAGTACAGCATAGCTGCTGTTACAGCTTAGATGCCGTCGCTTAGTACCGTGGGAGCTGCTGGGAGTTGTAGTCAAGCTCTGTGATATGCACTCTGTAAAAAGTGTGAAACGTGTGGTTTAAAACTACAATTCCCGACAGCCTGTGGAGCCTCTTTTTGTTACAATCCCAGGAATGGCAGAGCTTGAGGGGGCTTGTTCTAAAATGTTGTGGGGACTAGCCCCAAAGAAAATTCCTTTTCTGGAGCACTCTATTGAAATAATTAGTGGTATGTTGTATAGAGGATTAATGAATAGTATTAAAACTTAACTTTTATTTCTCACCTATCTAAAATACAAGGGAGAGTGTTCAGAACGTCTACAGTCAGACACTGAGAGGTGATTATCTACCCACAACATTTTTGAATGTGAGTTTCTCATAATTCCAGGAGCACCTCCAGCCTGTTTATGACTTAGATAGGATTGTCCTTAGTACTAAGAGTAGCTGGTTTTCAGTAAACGATGTTCAATAGATATCAAGTATCCGGTGCAGGATAACAATTTCAGCTTTATATGGGGGCTTGTTCTAGGAAGGAGGCTGGGAGCAATGAAAGGTAAGATGGAGCCTGGGACAAGGAGGCATCTATAATTGGTAATTTTGCTGGCTCTGAGCAGTGTGTGCTGTCCATGGACCTTATTGAATGTTTCCCTTTCATTGCTAGTTGTGAAGGGACCCCCATAACAGTTGAACCTTCAGGGTCCCAAAAATGTAGGTCCGAAACTGGGTGCATGTAAGTATATGCTCTGCTTACATCTCTATTAAAAACACATTTATTGAATCCCATGTACAGTACTTATTCTACATATCTTCTGCAAACACACAGACACGTTGCCAGAGGTCAACATTTTCAATAGTTTTTACTAGTAATGAGCGGGTTCGGTTCCTCGGAAACCGAACCCCTCCGAACTTCACCCATTTTACACGGGTCCGAGGCATACTCGGATTCTCCCGTATGGCTCGGTTAACCCGAGCGCGCCCGAACGTCATCATCCCGCGGTCGGATTCTCGCGAGATTCGTATTCTATATAAGGAGCCGCGCGTCGCCGCCATTTTCACTCGTGCATTGAAAATGTTAGGGAGAGGACGTGGCTGGCGTCCTCTCCGTTTATTAATGTTGCTGCAAATATTTGTGCTTATTGCTTAATTGTGGGGACTGGGGAGCAGCAGTATTATATAGGAGGAGTACAGTGCTGACTTTTGTTGACCAGTGACCACCAGTTTTATCCGTTCTCTGCCTGAAAAATGCTCCATATCTGTGCTCAGTGTGCTGCATATATCTGTGCTCACACTGCTTTATTGTGGGGACTGGGGACCAGCAGTATTATATAGGAGGAGTACAGTGCAGAGCTTTGTTGACAGTGACCACCAGTATATATAGCAGTACGGTACGGAAGGCCACTGCTCTACCTACCTCTGTGTCGTCAAGTATACTATCCATCTAGATTCTATACCTGTGGTGGATTTTAGTTTTGCAGTTTGCTGACAGTGACCACCAGTATATATAGCAGTACGGTACGGAAGGCCACTGCTCTACCTACCTCTGTGTCGTCAAGTATACTATCCATCTAGATTCTATACCTGTGGTGCATTTTAGTTTTGCAGTTTGCTGACAGTGACCACCAGTATATATAGCAGTACGGTACGGAAGGCCACTGCTCTACCTACCTCTGTGTCGTCAAGTATACTATTCATCCATACCTGTGATGCATTCCAGTTGTGCGCAGTATATATAGTAGTAGGCCATTGCTATTTATACTGGCATATAATTCCACACATTAAAAAATGGAGAACAAAAATGTGAAGGTTAAAATAGGGAAAGATCAAGATCCACTTCCACCTTGTGCTGAAGCTGCTGCCACTAGTCATGGCCGAGACGATGAAATGCCATAAACGTCGTCTGCCAAGGCCGATTCCCAATGTCATAGTAGAGAGCATGTAAAATCCAAAAAACAAAAGTTCAGTAAAATGACCCAAAAATCAAAATTGAAAGCGTCTGATGAGAAGCGTAAACTTGCCAATATGCCATTTACGACACGGAGTGGCAAGGAACGGCTGAGGCCCTGGCCTATGTTCATGGCTAGTGGTTCAGATTCACATGAGGCTGGAAGCACTCATACTCTCGCTAGAAAAATGAAAAGACTTAAGCTGGCAAAAGCACAGCAAAGAACTGTGCGTTCTTCTAAATCACAAATCCCCAAGGGGAGTCCAATTGTGTCGGTTGCGATGCCTGACCTTCCCAACACTGGATGGGAAGAGCTTGCGCCTTCCACCATTTGCACGCCCCCTGCAAGTGCTGGAAGGAGCACCCGCAGTCCAGTTCCTGATAGTCAAATTGAAGATGTCAGTGTTGAAGTACACCAGGATGAGGATATGGGTGTTGCTGGCGCTGGGGAGGAAATTGACAAGGAGGATTCTGATGGTGAGGTGGTTTGTTTAAGTCAGGCACCCGGGGAGACACCTGTTATCCGTGGAACGTATATGGCCATTGACATGCCTGGTCAAAATACAAAAAAAAAATCACCTCTTCGGTGTGGAATTATTTCAACACAAATGCGGACAACAGGTGTCAAGCCGTGTGTTACCTTTGTCAAGCTGTAATAAGTAGGAGTAAGGACGTTAACCACCTAGGAACATCCTCCCTTATACGTCACCTGGACCGCATTCATCAGAAGTCAGTGACAAGTTCAAAAACTTTGGATGACAGCGGAAGCAGTCCACTGACCACTAAATCCCTTCCTCTTGTAACCAAGCTCCTGCAAACCACACCACCAACTCCCTCAGTGTCAATTTCCACCTTACACAGGAAAGCCAATAGTCCTGCAGGCCATGTCACTGGCAAGTCTGACGAGTCCTCTCCTGCCTGGGATTCCTCCGATGCATCCTTGAGTGTAACGCCTACTGCTGCTGGCGCTGCTGTTGTTGCTGCTGGGAGTCGATCGTCATCCCAGAGGGGAAGTCGGAAGTCCACTTGTACTACTTGCAGTAAGCAGTTGACTGTCCAACAGTCCTTTGCGAGGAAGATGAAATATCACAGCAGTCATCCTGCTGCAAAGCGGATAACTCAGGTCTTGTCAGCCTGGGTGGTGAGAAACGTGTGTCTGGTATCCACCGTTAATTCACAGGCAATTAGAGACTTGATTGAGGTACTGTGTCCCCGGTACCAAATACCATCTAGGTTCCATTTCTCTAGGCAGGCGATACCAAAAATGTACACAGACGTCAGAAAAAGAGTCACCAGTGTCCTTAAAAATGCAGTTGTACCCAATATCCACTTAACCACGGACATGTGGACAAGTGGAGCAGGGCAGACTCAGGACTATATGACTGTGACAGCCCACTGGGTAGATGTATTGCCTCCCGCAGCAAGAACAGCAGCTGCGGCACCAGTAGCAGCATCTCGCAAACGCCAACTCGTTCCTAGGCAGGCTACGCTTTGTATCACCGCTTACCATAAGAGGCACACAGCTGACAACCTCTTACGGAAACTGAGGAACATCATCGCAGAATGGCTTACCCCAATTGGACACTCCTGGGGATTTGTGACATCGGACAGCGCCACCAATATTGTGCGTGCATTACATCTGGGCAAATTCCAGCACGTCCCATGTTTTGCACATACATTGAATTTGGTGGTGCAGAATTATTTAAGAAACGACAGGGGCGTGCAAGAGATGCTGTCGGTGGCCCGAAGAATTGCGGGCCACTTTCGGCATTCAGCCACCGCGTGCCGAAGACTGGAGCACCAGCAAACAGTCCTGAACCTGCCCTGCCATCATCTGAAGCAAGAGGTGGTAACGAGGTGGAATTCAACCCTCTATATGCTTCAGAGGATGGAGTAGCAGCAAAAGGCCATTCAAGCCTATACATCTGCCCACGATATAGGCAAAGGAGGGGGAATGCACCTGACTCAAGCGCAGTGGAGAATGATTTCAACGTTGTGCAAGGTTCTGCAACCCTTTGAACTTGCCACACGTGAAGTCAGTTCAGACACTGCCAGCCTGAGTCAGGTCATTCCCCTCATCAGGCTTTTGCAGAAGAAGCTGGAGACATTGAAGGAGGAGCTAAAACAGAGCAATTCCGCTAGGCATGTGGGACTTGTGGATGGAGCCCTTAATTCGCTTAACCAGGATTCACGGGTGGTCAATCTGTTGAAATCAGAGCACTACATTTTGGCCACCGTGCTCGATCCTAGATTTAAAACCTATGTTGTATCTCTCTTTCCAGCAGACACGAGTCTGCAGAGGTTCAAAGACCTGCTGGTGAGAAAATTGTCAAGTCAAGCGGAACGTGACCCGTCAACAGCTCCTCCTTCACATTCTCCCGCAACTGGGGGTGCGAGGAAAAGGCTAAGAATTCCGAGCCACCCGCTGGCGGTTATGCAGAGCAGTCTGGAGCGAGTGCTGACATCTGGTCCGGACTGAAGGACCTGCCAACGATTTCTGACATGTCGTCTACTGTCACTGCATATGATTCTGTCACCATTGAAAGAATGGTGGAGGATTATATGAGTGACCGCATCCAAGTAGGCACGTCAGACAGTCCGTACGTATACTGGCAGGAAAAAGAGGCAATTTGGAGGCCCTTGCACAAACTGGCTTTATTCTACCTAAGCTGCCCTCCCCCCAGTGTGTACTCCGAAAGAGTGTTTAGAGCAGCCACTCACCTTGTCTGCAATCGGCGTACGAGGTTACTTCCAGAAAATGTGGAGAAGATGATGTTCATCAAAATGAATTATAATCAATTCCTCCGTGGAGACATTCACCAGCAGCAATTGCCTCCAGAAAGTACACAGGGATCTGAGATGGTGGATTCCAGTGGGGACGAATTAATAATCTGTGAGGAGGGGGATGTACACAGTGAAAGGGGTGAGGAATCGGAGGATGATGATGAGGTGGACATCTTGCCTCTGTAGAGCCAGTTTGTGCAAGGAGAGATTGATTGCTTCTTTTTTGGTGGGGGCCCAAACCAACCAGTCATTTCAGTCACAGTCGTGTGTCAGACCCTGTCGCTGAAGTGATGGGTTCGTTAAAGTGTGCATGTCCTGTTTATACAACATAAGGGTGGGTGGGAGGGCCCAAGGACAATTCCATCTTGCGCCTCTTTTTTCTTTCATTTTTCTTTGCATCACGTGCTGTTTGGGGACTATTTTTTTAAGTGCCATCCTGTCTGACACTGCATGCCACTCCTAGATGGGCCAGGTGTTTGTGTCGGCCACTTGTGTCGCTTAGCTTAGTCACACAGCGACCTTGGTGCTCCTCTTTTTTTCTTTGCATCATGTGCTGTTTGGGGACTATTTTTTTGAAGTGCAATCCTGCCTGACACTGCAGTGCCACTCCTAGATGGGCCAGGTGTTTGTGTCGGCCACTTGTGTCGCTTAGCTTAGCCATCCATCGACCTCGGTGCAAATTTTTGGACTAAAAATAATATTGTGAGGTATGAGGTGTTCAGAATAGACTGAAAATGAGTGTAAATTATGGTTATTGAGGTTAATAATACTATGGGATCAAAATGACCCCCAAATTCTATGATTTAAGCTGTTTTTGAGGGTTTTCTCTGACGTCCTAGTGGATGCTGGGACTCCGTAAGGACCATGGGGAATAGCGGCTCCGCAGGAGACAGGGCACAATAATAAAAGCTTAAGGATCAGGTGGTGTGCACTGGCTCCTCCCCCTATGACCCTCCTCCAAGCCTCAGTTAGATTTTTGTGCCCGGCCGAGAAGGGTGCAATCTAGGTGGCTCTCCTGAGCTGCTTAGAATAAAAGTTTAGTTTAGGTTTTTTATTTTCAGTGAGTCCTGCTGGCAACAGGCTCACTGCATCGTGGGACTAAGGGGAGAAGAAGCGAACTCACCTGCGTGCAGAGTGGATTGGGCTTCTTAGGCTACTGGACATTAGCTCCAGAGGGACGATCACAGGTACAGCCTGGATGGGTCACCGGAGCCGCGCCGCCGTCCCCCTTACAGAGCCAGAAAAGACGAAGAGGTCCGGTGAAATCGGCGGCAGAAGACATCCTGTCTTCAGACTAAGGTAGCGCACAGCACCGCAGCTGTGCGCCATTGCTCTCAGCACACTTCACACTCCGGTCACTGAGGGTGCAGGGCGCTGGGGGGGGAGCGCCCTGAGACGCAATATAACAGAATATACCTTAGGTGGCAAAAAGAATACATCACATATAGCTCCTGGGCTATATGGATGTATTTTAACCCCTGCCATTTTTACACAAAAAAGCGGGAGATAAGGACGTCGTGAAGGGGCGGAGCCTATCTCCTCAGCACACAAGCGTCATTTTCCCTCACAGCTCCGCTGGAAGGACGGCTCCCTGACTCTCCCCTGCAGTCCTGCTTCAGAATCAGGGTAAAAAAGAGAAGGGTGGGCACTTTTGGCAGCAAATAACGATATAAACAGCAGCTATAAGGGAATAACACTTATATAAGGTTATCCCTGTATATATATATAGCGCTGGGTGTGTGCTGGCAGACTCTCCCTCTGTCTCTCCAAAGGGCTAAGTGGGGTCCTGTCCTCTATTAGAGCATTCCCGGTGTGTGTGCTGTGTGTCGGTACGCGTGTGTCGACATGTATGAGGAGGAAAATGATGTGGAGGCGGAGCAGTTCCCTGTGTTAGTGATGTCACCCCCTAGGGAGTCGACACCTGACTGGATGATTGTATTTAAACAATTAAGTGATAATGTCAGCACTTTGCAAAAAACTGTTGACGACATGAGACAGCCGGCAAATCAATTAGTGCCTGTCCAGATGTCTCAGACACCGTCAGGGGCCCTAAAACGCCCGTTACCTCAGTGGGTCGACACAGACCCAGACACAGATACTGAGTCTAGTGTCGACGGTGACGAGACAAACGTAATGTCCAGTAGGGCCACACGTTACATGATCACGGCAATGAAGGAGGCATTGAACATTTCTGACACTACAAGTACCACAAAGAAGGGTATTATGTGGGGTGTGAAAAAACTACCAATAGTTTTTCCTGAGTCAGATGAATTAAATGAGGTGTGTGATAAAGCGTGGGTTTCCCCCGATAAAAAACTGCTAATTTCTAATAAATTATTAGCACTATATCCTTTCCCGCCAGAGGCTAGGGCGCGTTGGGAAACACCCCCTAGGGTAGATAAGGCGCTCACACGCTTATCAAAACAAGTAGCGTTACCGTCTCCTGATACGGCCACCCTCAAAGAACCAGCTGATAGAAGGCTGGAAAATATGCTAAAAAGTATATACACACATACTGGTGTTATACTGCGACCAGCAATCGCCTCAGCCTGGATGTGCAGTGCTGGAGTCGCAAGGTCGGATTACCTGACTGAGAATATTGATACCCTGGATAGGGACAATATTTTGTTAACTATAGAACATTTAAAGGATGCATTGCTATATATGCGTGATGCACAGAGGGATATTTGCACCCTGGCATCAAGAGTAAGTGCTATGTCCATCTCTGCCAGAAGAGCGTTATGGACGCGACAGTGGTCAGGGGATGCGGATTCCAAACGGCACATGGAAGTATTGCCGTATAAAGGGGAGGAGTTATTTGGGGCTGGTCTATCGGACCTGGTGGCCACGGCAACGGCTGGAAAATCCACCTTTTTACCCCAGGTCACTTCACATCAGCAGAAAAAGACACCGTCTTTTCAAACTCAGTCCTTTCGTTCCCATAAGTACAAGCGAGCAAAAGGCCACTCTTTTCTGCCCCGGGGCAGAGGAAGAGGAAAAAGACTGCACCATGCAGCCGCTTCCCAGGAGCAGAAGCCCTCCCCTGCTTCTGCCAAGTCTTCAGCATGACGCTGGGGCTTTACAAGCAGACTCAGACATGGTGGGGGCCCGTCTCAAGAATTTCAACGCGCAGTGGGCTCACTCGCAAGTGGATCCCTGGATTCTACAGGTAGTATCGCAGGGGTACAAACTGGAATTCGAGGCGTTTCCCCCTCGTCGGTTCCTGAAGTCTGCTTTACCAAAGTCTCCCTCCGACAGGGAGGCAGTTTTGGAAGCCATTCACAAGCTGTATTCCCAGCAGGTGATAATCAAGGTACCCCTCCTACAACAGGGAAAGGGGTATTATTCCACGCTGTTTGTGGTACCGAAGCCGGACGGCTCGGTGAGACCAATTTTAAATCTGAAATCCTTGAACACTTACATAAAAAGGTTCAAATTCAAGATGGAGTCACTCAGAGCAGTGATAGCAAACCTGGAAGAAGGGGACTATATGGTGTCTCTGGACATCAAAGATGCTTATCTCCACGTCCCAATATACCCTTCTCACCAAGGGTACCTCAGGTTTGTAGTACAAAACTGTCATTATCAGTTTCAGACGCTGCCGTTTGGATTGTCCACGGCACCTCGGGTCTTTACCAAGGTAATGGCCGAAATGATGATTCTTCTACGAAGAAAAGGCATCTTAATTATCCCTTACTTGGACGATCTCCTGATAAGGGCAAGGTCCAGGGAACAGTTAGAAGTCGGAGTGGCACTATCTCAGGTAGTGTTACGTCAGCACGGGTGGATTCTAAATATTCCAAAATCGCAGCTGATTCCAACGACACGTCTACTGTTCCTAGGAATGATTCTGGACACAGTCCAGAAGAAGGTGTTTCTCCCGGAGGAGAAGGCCAGGGAGTTATCCGAGCTAGTCAGGAACCTCCTAAAACCAGGCCAGGTCTCAGTGCATCAGTGCACGAGGGTCCTGGGAAAAATGGTGGCTTCTTACGAAGCGATTCCATTCGGAAGATTCCATGCAAGAACGTTTCAGTGGGATCTACTGGACAAATGGTCCGGATCGCATCTTCAGATGCATCAGCGGATAACCCTGTCGCCAAGGACAAGGGTGTCTCTCCTGTGGTGGCTGCAGAGTGCTCATCTACTAGAGGGCCGCAGATTTGGCATTCAGGATTGGATCCTGGTAACCACGGATGCCAGCCTGAGAGGCTGGGGAGCAGTCACACAGGGAAGGAATTTCCAGGGCTTGTGGTCAAGCATGGAAACATCTCTTCATATAAACATTCTGGAACTAAGGGCCATTTACAATGCCCTAAGTCAAGCAAAACCTCTGCTTCAGGGTCAGGCGGTGTTGATCCAATCGGACAACATCACGTCAGTCGCCCACGTAAACAGACAGGGCGGCACGAGAAGCAGGAGGGCAATGGCAGAAGCTGCAAGGATTCTTCGCTGGGCGGAAAATCATGTGATAGCACTGTCAGCAGTGTTCATTCCGGGAGTGGACAACTGGGAAGCAGACTTCCTCAGCAGACACGACCTTCACCCGGGAGAGTGGGGACTTCACCCAGAAGTCTTCCACCTGATTGTAAACCGTTGGGAAAAACCAAAGGTGGACATGATGGCGTCACGTCTAAACAAAAAACTGGACAGATATTGCGCCAGGTCAAGGGACCCTCAGGCAATAGCTGTGGACGCTCTGGTAACACCGTGGGTGTACCAGTCAGTGTATGTGTTCCCTCCTCTCATACCAAAAGTACTGAGAATCATAAGAAGGAGAGGAGTAAGAACTATACTCGTGGTTCCGGATTGGCCAAGAAGGACTTGGTACCCGGAACTTCAAGAGATGCTCACGGACGAACCGTGGCCTCTACCTCTAAGAAAGGACCTGCTACTGCAGGGGCCTTGTCTGTTCCAAGACTTACCGCGGCTGCTTTTGACGGCATGGCGGTTGAACGCCGGATCCTGAAGGAAAAAGGCATTCCAGAAGAAGTCATCCCTACTCTGGTCAAAGCCAGGAAGGACGTAACCGCAAAACATTATCACCGCATTTGGCGTAAATATGTTGCGTGGTGTGAGGCCAAGAAGGCCCCTACAGAGGAATTTCAACTGGGTCGTTTCCTTCATTTCCTGCAAACAGGACTGTCTATGGGCCTAAAATTAGGGTCCATTAAGGTTCAAATTTCGGCCCTGTCGATTTTCTTCCAGAAAGAACTGGCTTCAGTACCTGAAGTTCAGACATTTGTAAAAGGGGTGCTGCACATACAGCCTCCTTTTGTGCCTCCAGTGGCACCTTGGGATCTCAATGTTGTGTTGAGTTTTCTAAAGTCACATTGGTTTGAACCACTTTCCACTGTGGACTTAAAATATCTCACATGGAAGGTGTCGATGCTGTTAGCCTTGGCTTCAGCCAGGCGTGTGTCAGAATTGGCGGCTTTATCATATAAAAGCCCTTATTTAATTTTTCATTCTGACAGGGCGGAATTGAGGACTCGTCCTCAATTTCTACCTAAGGTGGTTTCGGCATTTCACATGAACCAACCTATTGTGGTACCTGCGGCTTCTAGGGACTTAGAGGACTCTAAGTTGCTTGACGTTGTCAGGGCTTTGAAAATATATGTTTCCAGGACGGCTGGAGTCAGAAAATCTGACTCGCTGTTTATCCTGTATGCACCCAACAAGCTGGGTGCTCCTGCTTCAAAGCAGACGATTGCTCGTTGGATTTGTAGTACAATTCCGCTTGCACATTCTGTGGCAGGATTGCCACAGCCAAAATCAGTAAAAGCCCATTCCACAAGGAAAGTGGGCTCATCTTGGGCGGCTGCCCGAGGGGTCTCGGCTTTACAACTTTGCCGAGCAGCTACTTGGTCAGGGGCAAACACGTTTGCTAAATTCTACAAATTTGATACCCTGGCTGAGGAGGACCTGGAGTTCTCTCATTCGGTGCTGCAGAGTCATCCGCACTCTCCCGCCCGTTTGGGAGCTTTGGTATAATCCCCATGGTCCTTACGGAGTCCCAGCATCCACTTGGACGTCAGAGAAAATAAGATTTTACTTACCGATAAATCTATTTCTCGTAGTCCGTAGTGGATGCTGGGCGCCCATCCCTAGTGCGGATTGTCTGCAATACTTGTATATAGTTATTGTTACAAAAATTTGGGTTATTATTGTTGTGAGCCATCTTTTCAGAGGCTCCTTTGCGTTTATCATACTGTTAACTGGGTTCAGATCACGAGTTGTACGGTGTGATTGGTGTGGCTGGTATGAGTCTTACCCGGGATTCAATATCCTTCCTTATTATGTACGCTCGTCCGGGCACAGTATCCTAACTGAGGCTTGGAGGAGGGTCATAGGGGGAGGAGCCAGTGCACACCACCTGATCCTTAAGCTTTTATTATTGTGCCCTGTCTCCTGCGGAGCCGCTATTCCCCATGGTCCTTACGGAGTCCCAGCATCCACTACGGACTACGAGAAATAGATTTATCGGTAAGTAAAATCTTATTTTTTGTAAAAAAACACCCGAATCCAAAACACACCCGAATCCGACAAAAATTTTCAGGGAGGTTTTGGCAAAACGCGTCCGAATCCAAAACACGGCCGCGGAACCGAATCCAAAGCCTAAACACACAACCCGAAAAATTTCCAGTGCACATCTCTAGTTTTTACATACATACGCAACTATTTGGCTTTGTTGGTTATTTTCAGTTGATGATATCCTGAAAGAATAAATTCCATTACAAACACATCATAATAATAAAATGGAATGGCCAGGCCAACACTTCTGCCACATATTAAGACAAAAGACCTCCTTTATTTTCAACTGTGGCTGTTCAATATAAATTTGGAAGAACCAGATTAGTATAATTTGGTCATGCTGCATTGTGTCAACTGCCAAACTTCCATTTTAATTTACTAATGCACTGTGTTGAAGAAGCATTTTTTTTGTATCAAACAACAATTACTTCACACAATTACTGTCACTGGAAATGTTATTAGTTTGGAGGTTGAGAGGCAGCATAGGCAAATGCAGGGGGGGTTTAGAGTTGCCCAGAAACCCCCCTCCTCTTGGCAAGTATCTTAAATTATGACAACAATAGCAATGGTATATAATACGATTACAGAAGCTGCCACCAGATCATGCAGTTTAAGGGACAGAGCTAAGCTGCTGCGCATGCCAAGTGGTAGCAGCTTCTTCTACCAAGGGCTTGATTGAGACCTGATCGCTGCTGTGCGTGTTCACACAGCGGGTGATTATCTAACTACTGCGCATGCGTTTGCACCGCAATGCGCACGCCCGTCAGCAAACAGAGACTGGATGGTGTGAAAATTTTGATTGCACGGCCGTTCGCAAGGTGATTGACAGGTAGAGGATGTTTGTGGGTGGTAACTGGACGTTTTCTGGGATTATATTGGAAAACGCAGACGTTCCCAAGTGTTTTGAGGGAGGGTGTGTGATATCAGCTCCGGCCCTGATCAGCCTGATTTTTCACACTGCACAGAATGGGAAAAACATTAGATGGTGAGAGTGATGCGGTTTTGCAGCTGTCTGCTGACTAAGGGGATTTTTTGCACAGCGTACACATGTAATCGCACACCTGCACAGGCAAAAGTTTCACTCTCCCGGGCGGTGACTATCTGATCACAGGAGAGTGTAATTTGCAGCACAGCGATCAGGTCTGAATTGGGCCCCAAGTTTGCAGTGTGTGGTCATCTGAATCCTCAATCTGTGCTCTGGACCAGAGAGTAGCTACCAGGAATAAGAGACAGGAGTCTTACCATGAGGTGGGAGAATGTGCACTTGAAAATCCAGTACTGGTACTATTATGTTTGTGTATTTATTTATTATGGTATGTTTAACATTTTCCTGTCCACTTATTTATATTATTTAAACATATTTGATACAGCCTGTACTATAGACCAGTGATGGGGAACTGCATTTGGAAATCCCCCTCTAGAAATCCTGCATTGTCGACATTCAGAACCACTGGGTTGTGCCAAAACACAAAAATAAATTCCAAACAGATATGACATCCTTGTCTTCCTCTTCCAATTCAGTATTCTAGAGTCAAATCAAAGAGAGAAAAAAAAATCATAGGGTAACATTGCATAAATTATCAACTTATATAGAATTTAAAATATTGTACAGTAGGTATACTAATTCCAGAATGCAAATAAGTTTGGAAAAGTTATTCAACAATTGATAAGCTCCTCTATATATATATCTATTGCTAAGAACTTGATATAACACACATTTTCCATCTAACCCCTACGGATAAAAGATAAAATATATAACTATGATCTATGCTCATATAAGAGGGAGTAGACTATCTTGATCTTGCTAAGGTTAGAACCACACATAGTGGACAAGCGGGTCCCGCTGCTTGGCCGGAAGGAGACTGCACATGGGCGCATATGCAGGTGCCCACACAAGTGCGGCAGTCCCGCCGCCACCGGTTCCAACCGCAGCATGGCAGGATGACAGGATTTCTGTGTGCCGCACTGTGTTCTATGACATCCTGTGTGTCACTGACCGGATCCTGTTCTGAGGCATCCCGTAGAACAGGATCCATGTGAACACAAAAACCTCTGCCCGGCCAAGCGGGTCCCGTTCAGTGGGACCCGCTTGGCCGCTATGTGTGGCCCTAGCCTTAATCAGAAGAAAGTCTTATAAAGTTTGGATTCTACACAAACTCCTCAGCTTATTACTAACTGCAGGATGGACTTTGAAGCCCTAATTTTGAAACAAGTTCCTTGTGCATTATCTCAGGCACTTCTGGAGGAATAATTTTGCCCACAAACATTTGGACAACATAAATTAATATTGTACCGACTGCAAATCCATAATAACTAAGGCTGAGCTACTGTAGTTCCCATCTTGACTTTGATACAGTATATCCTTATAAAATCAGAACCTCAAATGAAAGCATGTAAATCATATCCCCCACACGCATGTTGACAACAAGAAGTACTGCGATAACTACTAATCCCTAAAAATGTAGGCTAGGGCACCTACCATCTTTACTTTGATATGTTCTTATAAAGTCATATCTTTAAGTGAAATGCAATGGTATTCCAAAGTGAGTAGATTAACAAAAAAATATGACACCGTGGCATATTCAATAATTCATTAGAAAGTGCACCAACTTTTAACTGGACTTTCCAGAACTTTATCAAGGACACTACAGTGAGTAATATGAAACAAGCTTAATGGCAGAGAATATGTGGGTGAATGTGCACATTCAAGGTTTAGGATCTACTGAAGGGAGTCAAAAGGATAATAAATGGGAAAAAATAAGATTTTACGTACCGGTAAATCTATTTCTCGTAGTCCGTAGTGGATGCTGGGGACTCCGTAAGGACCATGGGGAATAGACGGGCTCCGCAGGAGACTGGGCACTTTAAGAAAGAATTTGGATACTGGTGTGCTCTGGCTCATCCCTCTATGTCCCTCCTCCAGACCTCAGTTAGAGAAACTGTGCCCGGAAGAGCTGACAGTACAAGGAAAGGATTTTGGAATCCAGGGCAAGACTCATACCAGTCACACCAATCACACCGTATAACTTGTGATAAACTTACCCAGTTAACAGTATGAACAACAACGGAGCATCAGATCAACCCTGATGCAACCACAACATAACCCTTATTTAAGCAATAACTATATACAAGTATTGCAGAAGAAGTCCGCACTTGGGACGGGCGCCCAGTATCCACTACGGACTACGAGAAATAGATTTACCGGTAAGTAAAATCTTATTTTCTCTAACGTCCTAGTGGATGCTGGGGACTTCATAAGGACCATGGGGATTATACCAAAGCGCCAAAACGGGCGGGAGAGTGCGGATGACTCTGCAGCACCGAATGAGCAAACACAAGGTCCTCCTCAGCCAGGGTATCAAACTTGTAAAACTTTGCAAAAGTGTTTGAACCTGACCAAGTAGCTGCTCGGCAAAGCTGTAATGCTGAGACCCCTCGGGCAGCCACCCAAGAAGAGCCCACCTTCCTTGTGGAGTGGGCTTTTACTGATTTTGGAAGCGGCAATCCAGCCGCAGAATGAGCCTGCTGAATCGTGTTACAGATCCAGCGAGCAATAGTTTGCTTTGAAGCAGGAGCACCCAGCTTGTTGGATGCATAGAGGATAAACAGCGACTCAGTTTTCCTGACTCTAGCCGTTCTGGCTACATAAACCTTCAAAGCCCTGACCACATCCAGCAACTCGGAATCCTCCAAGTCACGAGTAGCCACCGGCACCACAATAGGTTGGTTCATATGAAAAGATGACACCACTTTTGGCAGAAATTGTGGACGGGTCCGCAATTCTGCCCTGTCCATATGGAAAACCAGATAAGGGCTTTTATGTGAGAAAGCCGCTAATTCTGACACACGCCTAGCTGAAGCCAAGGCTAATAGCATGACCACCTTCCACGTGAGAAATTTTAACTCCACGGTTTTGAGTGGCTCAAACTAGAGATGAGCGGGTTCGGTTTCTCTGAAACCGAACCCGCACGAACTTCATGTTTTTTTTACGGGTCCGAGCAGACTCGGATCCTCCCGCCTTGCTCGGTTAACCCGAGCGCGCCCGAACGTCATCATGACGCTGTCGGATTCTCGCGAGACTCGGATTCTATATAAGGAGCCGCGCGTCGCCGCCATTTTCACACGTGCATTGAGATTGATAGGGAGAGGACGTGGCTGGCGTCCTCTCCATTAGAAATTAGATTAGAAGAGAGAGAGAGATTGTGCAGAGTCAGACAGAGTTTACCACAGTGACCAGTGCAGTTGTTGTTAGTTAACTTTTATTTATTTTAATATAATATATCCGTTCTCTGCTATATCCGTTCTCTGCCTGAAAAAAAACGATACACAGCAGCAGCCAGTCACACAGTGTGACTCAGTCTGTGTGCACTCAGCTCAGCCCAGTGTGCTGCACATCAATGTATAAAAGGCAAAGCTTATAATAATTGTGGGGGAGACTGGGGAGCACTGCAGGTTGTTATAGCAGGAGCCCCCAGGAGTACATAATATTATATTAATTTAAAATTAAACAGTGCACACTTTTGCTGCAGGAGTGCCACTGCCAGTGTGACTAGTGGTGACCAGTGCCTGACCACCAGTATAGTAGTATATTGTTGTATGTATTGTATACTATCTCTTTATCAACCAGTCTATATTAGCAGCAGACACAGTACAGTGCGGTAGTTCACGGCTGTGGCTACCTCTGTGTCGGCAGTCGGAACTCGGCAGGCAGTCCGTCCATCCATAATTGTATTACAATATATACCACCTAACCGTGGTATTTTTTTTTCTTTCTTTATACCGTCGTCATAGTGTCATACTAGTTGTTACGAGTATACTACTATCTCTTTATCAACCAGTGTACAGTGCGGTAGTTCACGGCTGTGGCTACCTCTGTGTCGGCAGTCGGCAGGCAGTCCGTCCATCCATAATTGTATTATTATTATAATATATACCACCTAACCGTGGTTTTTTTTTCATTCTTTATACCGTCATAGTGTCATACTAGTTGTTACGAGTATACTACTATCTCTTTATCAACCAGTGTACAGTGCGGTAGTTCACGGCTGTGGCTACCTCTGTGTCGGCAGTCGGCAGGCAGTCCGTCCATCCATAATTGTATTATTATTATAATATATACCACCTAACCGTGGTTTTTTTTTCATTCTTTATACCGTCGTCATAGTGTCATACTAGTTGTTACGAGTATACTACTATCTCTTTATCAACCAGTGTACAGTGCGGTAGTTCACGGCTGTGGCTACCTCTGTGTCGGCAGTCGGCAGGCAGTCCGTCCATCCATAATTGTATTATTATTATAATATATACCACCTAACCGTGGTTTTTTTTTCATTCTTTATACCGTCGTCATAGTGTCATACTAGTTGTTACGAGTATACTACTATCTCTTTATCAACCAGTGTACAGTGCGGTAGTTCACGGCTGTGGCTACCTCTGTGTCGGCACTCGGCAGGCAGTCCGTCCATCCATAATTGTATTATTATTATAATATATACCACCTAACTGTGGTATTTTTTTTTCTTTCTTTATACCGTCGTCATAGTGTCATACTAGTTGTTACGAGTATACTACTATCTCTTTATCAACCAGTGTACAGTGCGGTAGTTCACGGCTGTGGCTACCTCTGTGTCGGCAGTCGGCAGGCAGTCCGTCCATCCATAATTGTATTATTATTATAATATATACCACCTAACTGTGGTATTTTTTTTTCTTTCTTTATACCGTCGTCATAGTGTCATACTAGTTGTTACGAGTATACTACTATCTCTTTATCAACCAGTGTACAGTGCGGTAGTTCACGGCTGTGGCTACCTCTGTGTCGGCAGTCGGCAGGCAGTCCGTCCATCCATAATTGTATTATTATTATAATATATACCACCTAACCGTGGTTTTTTTTTTCATTCTTTATACCGTCGTCATAGTGTCATACTAGTTGTTACGAGTATACTACTATCTCTTTATCAACCAGTGTACAGTGCGGTAGTTCACGGCTGTGGCTACCTCTGTGTCGGCAGTCGGCAGGCAGTCCGTCCATCCATAATTGTATTATTATTATAATATATACCACCTAACCGTGGTATTTTTTTTTCTTTCTTTATACCGTCGTCATAGTGTCATACTAGTTGTTACGAGTATACTACTATCTCTTTATCAACCAGTGTACAGTGCGGTAGTTCACGGCTGTGGCTACCTCTGTGTCGGCACTCGGCAGGCAGTCCGTCCATCCATAATTGTATTATTATTATAATATATACCACCTAACCGTGGTTTTTTTTTCATTCTTTATACCGTCGTCATAGTGTCATACTAGTTGTTACGAGTATACTACTATCTCTTTATCAACCAGTGTACAGTGCGGTAGTTCACGGCTGTGGCTACCTCTGTGTCGGCAGTCGGCAGGCAGTCCGTCCATCCATAATTGTATTATTATTATAATATATACCACCTAACTGTGGTATTTTTTTTTCTTTCTTTATACCGTCGTCATAGTGTCATACTAGTTGTTACGAGTATACTACTATCTCTTTATCAACCAGTGTACAGTGCGGTAGTTCACGGCTGTGGCTACCTCTGTGTCGGCAGTCGGCAGGCAGTCCGTCCATCCATAATTGTATTATTATTATAATATATACCACCTAACCGTGGTTTTTTTATACCACCTAACCGTGGCAGTCCGTCCATAATTGTATACTAGTATCCAATCCATCCATCTCCATTGTTTACCTGAGGTGCCTTTTAGTTCTGCCTATAAAATATGGAGAACAAAAAAGTTGAGGTTCCAAAATTAGGGAAAGATCAAGATCCACTTCCACCTCGTGCTGAAGCTGCTGCCACTAGTCATGGCCGAGACGATGAAATGCCAGCAACGTCGTCTGCCAAGGCCGATGCCCAATGTCATAGTACAGAGCATGTCAAATCCAAAACACCAAATATCAGAAAAAAAAGGACTCCAAAACCTAAAATAAAATTGTCGGAGGAGAAGCGTAAACTTGCCAATATGCCATTTACCACACGGAGTGGCAAGGAACGGCTGAGGCCCTGGCCTATGTTCATGGCTAGTGGTTCAGCTTCACATGAGGATGGAAGCACTCAGCCTCTCGCTAGAAAACTGAAAAGACTCAAGCTGGCAAAAGCACCGCAAAGAACTGTGCGTTCTTTGAAATCCCAAATCCACAAGGAGAGTCCAATTGTGTCGTTTGCGATGCCTGACCTTCCCAACACTGGACGTGAAGAGCATGCGCCTTCCACTATTTGCATGCCCCCTGCAAGTGCTGGAAGGAGCACCCGCAGTCCAGTTCCTGATAGTCAGATTGAAGATGTCAGTGTTGAAGTACACCAGGATGAGGAGGATATGGGTGTTGCTGGCGCTGGGGAGGAAATTGACCAGGAGGATTCTGATGGTGAGGTGGTTTGTTTAAGTCAGGCACCCGGGGAGACACCTGTTGTCCGTGGGAGGAATATGGCCGTTGACATGCCAGGTGAAAATACCAAAAAAATCAGCTCTTCGGTGTGGAGGTATTTCACCAGAAATGCGGACAACAGGTGTCAAGCCGTGTGTTCCCTTTGTCAAGCTGTAATAAGTAGGGGTAAGGACGTTAACCACCTCGGAACATCCTCCCTTATACGTCACCTGCAGCGCATTCATAATAAGTCAGTGACAAGTTCAAAAACTTTGGGTGACAGCGGAAGCAGTCCACTGACCAGTAAATCCCTTCCTCTTGTAACCAAGCTCACGCAAACCACCCCACCAACTCCCTCAGTGTCAATTTCCTCCTTCCCCAGGAATGCCAATAGTCCTGCAGGCCATGTCACTGGCAAGTCTGACGAGTCCTCTCCTGCCTGTGATTCCTCCGATGCATCCTTGCGTGTAACGCCTACTGCTGCTGGCGCTGCTGTTGTTGCCGCTGGGAGTCGATGGTCATCCCAGAGGGGAAGTCGTAAGCCCACTTGTACTACTTCCAGTAAGCAATTGACTGTTCAACAGTCCTTTGCGAGGAAGATGAAATATCACAGCAGTCATCCTACTGCAAAGCGGATAACTGAGTCCTTGACAACTATGTTGGTGTTAGACGTGCGTCCGGTATCCGCCGTTAGTTCACAGGGAACTAGACAATTTATTGAGGCAGTGTGCCCCCGTTACCAAATACCATCTAGGTTCCACTTCTCTAGGCAGGCGATACCGAGAATGTACACGGACGTCAGAAAAAGACTCACCAGTGTCCTAAAAAATGCAGTTGTACCCAATGTCCACTTAACCACGGACATGTGGACAAGTGGAGCAGGGCAGGGTCAGGACTATATGACTGTGACAGCCCACTGGGTAGATGTATGGACTCCCGCCGCAAGAACAGCTGCGGCGGCACCAGTAGCAGCATCTCGCAAACGCCAACTCTTTCCTAGGCAGGCTACGCTTTGTATCACCGCTTTCCAGAATACGCACACAGCTGAAAACCTCTTACGGCAACTGAGGAAGATCATCGCGGAATGGCTTACCCCAATTGGACTCTCCTGTGGATTTGTGGCATCGGACAACGCCAGCAATATTGTGTGTGCATTAAATATGGGCAAATTCCAGCACGTCCCATGTTTTGCACATACCTTGAATTTGGTGGTGCAGAATTTTTAAAAAAACGACAGGGGCGTGCAAGAGATGCTGTCGGTGGCCAGAAAAATTGCGGGACACTTTCGGCGTACAGGCACCACGTACAGAAGACTGGAGCACCACCAAAAACTACTGAACCTGCCCTGCCATCATCTGAAGCAAGAAGTGGTAACGAGGTGGAATTCAACCCTCTATATGCTTCAGAGGTTGGAGGAGCAGCAAAAGGCCATTCAAGCCTATACAATTGAGCACGATATAGGAGATGGAATGCACCTGTCTCAAGTGCAGTGGAGAATGATTTCAACGTTGTGCAAGGTTCTGATGCCCTTTGAACTTGCCACACGTGAAGTCAGTTCAGACACTGCCAGCCTGAGTCAGGTCATTCCCCTCATCAGGCTTTTGCAGAAGAAGCTGGAGGCATTGAAGAAGGAGCTAACACGGAGCGATTCCGCTAGGCATGTGGGACTTGTGGATGCAGCCCTTAATTCGCTTAACAAGGATTCACGGGTGGTCAATCTGTTGAAATCAGAGCACTACATTTTGGCCACCGTGCTCGATCCTAGATTTAAAGCCTACCTTGGATCTCTCTTTCCGGCAGACACAGGTCTGCTGGGGTTGAAAGACCTGCTGGTGACAAAATTGTCAAGTCAAGCGGAACGCGACCTGTCAACATCTCCTCCTTCACATTCTCCCGCAACTGGGGGTGCGAGGAAAAGGCTCAGAATTCCGAGCCCACCCGCTGGCGGTGATGCAGGGCAGTCTGGAGCGACTGCTGATGCTGACATCTGGTCCGGACTGAAGGACCTGACAACGATTACGGACATGTCGTCTACTGTCACTGCATATGATTCTCTCAACATTGATAGAATGGTGGAGGATTATATGAGTGACCGCATCCAAGTAGGCACGTCACACAGTCCGTACTTATACTGGCAGGAAAAAGAGGCAATTTGGAGGCCCTTGCACAAACTGGCTTTATTCTACCTAAGTTGCCCTCCCACAAGTGTGTACTCCGAAAGAGTGTTTAGTGCCGCCGCTCACCTTGTCAGCAATCGGCGTACGAGGTTACATCCAGAAAATGTGGAGAAGATGATGTTCATTAAAATGAATTATAATCAATTCCTCCGCGGAGACATTGACCAGCAGCAATTGCCTCCACAAAGTACACAGGGAGCTGAGATGGTGGATTCCAGTGGGGACGAATTGATAATCTGTGAGGAGGGGGATGTACACGGTGATATATCGGAGGGTGAAGATGAGGTGGACATCTTGCCTCTGTAGAGCCAGTTTGTGCAAGGAGAGATTAATTGCTTCTTTTTTGGGGGGGGTCCAAACCAACCCGTCATATCAGTCACAGTCGTGTGGCAGACCCTGTCACTGAAATGATGGGTTGGTTAAAGTGTGCATGTCCTGTTTTGTTTATACAACATAAGGGTGGGTGGGAGGGCCCAAGGATAATTCCATCTTGCACCTCTTTTTTCTTTTCTTTTTCTTTGCATCATGTGCTGATTGGGGAGGGTTTTTTGGAAGGGACATCCTGCGTGACACTGCAGTGCCACTCCTAGATGGGCCCGGTGTTTGTGTCGGCCACTAGGGTCGCTTATCTTTCTCACACAGTCAGCTACCTCATTGCGCCTCTTTTTTTCTTTGCGTCATGTGCTGTTTGGGGAGGGTTTTTTGGAAGGGACATCCTGCGTGACACTGCAGTGCCACTCCTAGATGGGCCCGGTGTTTGTGTCGGCCACTAGGGTCGCTTATCTTACTCACACAGCGACCTCGGTGCAAATTTTAGGACTAAAAATAATATTGTGAGGTGTGATGTGTTCAGAATAGGCTGAAAATGAGTGTAAATTATGTTTTTTGAGGTTAATAATACTTTGGGATCAAAATTACCCCCAAATTCTATGATTTAAGCTGTTTTTTAGGGTTTTTTGAAAAAAACACCCGAATCCAAAACACACCCGAATCCGACAAAAAAAATTCGGTGAGGTTTTGCCAAAACGCGGTCGAACCCAAAACACGGCCGCGGAACCGAACCCAAAACCAAAACACAAAACCCGAAAAATTTCAGGCGCTCATCTCTAGCTCAAACCAGTGGAAACTCAACACCACGTTAAGATCCCAATGTGCCACTGGAGGCACAAAAGGGGGCTGAATATGCAGCACTCCCTTTACAACGTCTGAACTTCAGTAAGAGAAGCAAGTTCTTTTTGAAAGAAAATGGATAGGACCAAAATCTGGACCTTAATGGAACCCAATTTCAGGTCCAAAGTCACTCCCGACTGTAGGAAGTGAAGGAAACGGCTCAGCTGGAATTCCTCCGTAGGGGCATTCCTGGCCTCACACCAAACAACATATTTTCGACATATACGGTGATAATGTTGAGCCGCCATGGGTCATCTGTGAGCATTTCTTGCAGATCTGGATACCAAGTCCTTCTTGGCCAATCCGGAACAAAGAGTATTGTTCTCACTCCTCTTTTCCTTATGATTCTCAGCACCTTGGGTATGAGAGGAAGAGGAGGAAATACATAGACCGACGGGAACACCCACGGTGTCACCAGTGCGTCCACAGCTATCGCCTGAGGGTCTCTTGACCTGGCGCAATATCTCTGCAGCTTTTTGTTGAGGCGGGATGCCATCATGTCCACCTGTGGCAGTTCCCACCGACTTGCAATCTGCATGAAGACTTCTTGATGAAGTCCCCACTCTCCTGGGTGGAGGTCGTGCCTGCTGAGGAAGTCTGCTTCCCAGTTGTCCACTCCCGGAATGAACACGGCTGACAGTGCGTTTACGTGATGCTCCGCCCAGCGAAAAATTCTGGTGTCTTCTACCATCGCCACCCTGCTCCTTGTGCCGCCTTGGCGGTTTACATGAGCCACTGCGGTGATATTGTCTGACTGAATCAGAACCGGGTGGTCGCGAAGCAGGGTCTCCGCTTGACTTAGGACGTTGTATATGGCCCTTAGTTCCAGGATATTGATATGAAGGCAAGTCTCCTGCCTTTACCACAGCCCTTGGAAATTTCTTGTGTGACTGCCCCCCACCCTCGGAGGCTTGCATCCGTGTTCACCAGGGCCCAGTCCTGAATGCCGAATCTGCGACCTTTGAGAAGGTGAGCACTCTGCAGCCACCACAGGAGAGACACCCTGGCCCTGGGGGATAGGGTGATTAACCGATGCATCTGAAGATGTGATCCGGACCACTTGTCCAGTAAGTCCCATTGGAAGGTCCTCGCATGGAACCTGCCGAAGGGAATGGCCTCGTATGATGCCACCCTCCTTCCCAGGACTCGAGTGCAGTGATGCACTGACACCTGTTTTGGTTTTAATAGATTCCTGACCAGTGTCACGAGCTCCTGAGCTCTCTCTATCGGGAGATAAACCCTTTTCTGGTCTGTGTCTAGGATCATGCCTAGGAGAGGCAGATGAGCTGTAGGAACCAACTGCGACTTTGGAATATATAGAATCCAGCCGTGTTGCGTTACACTTCCAGAGAAAGTGATACGCTGTTCAGCAACTGCTCTCTTGATCTCGCTTTAATGAGGAGATCGTCCAAGTATGTGATAATAGTGACACCTTGCTTCCGCCATTACCTTGGTGAATATTCTCAAGGCCGTGGAGAGACCAAACGGCAACGTCTGAAATTGGTAATGACAATTCCGTATCGCAATTCTGAGGTACGCCTGATGAGGTGGATAAATGGGGACATGAAGGTATGCATCCTTTATGTTCCGAGTCACCATAAAATCTCCCCCTTTCAGGCTTGCAATGACCGCTCTTAGCGATTCCATCTTGAACTTGAACCTTTTCAGGTATATGTTCAGGGATTTTAAATTCAATATGGGTCTGACCGAACCGTCTGGTTTCGGGACTACAACATGGTCGAATAATAACCCCCTCCTTGTTGAAGGAGGGGAACCTTGACCACCACCTGTTGAAGATACAATTTGTGAATTGCAGTTAACACTGTTTCCCTCTCATGGGGGGAAGCCAGCAGGGCCGTCAGTGAGGGGGCATCTTCTCAAAGTCCAGCTTGTATCCCTGAGATACAATATCTATTGCCCAGGGATCTAACAGGGAGTGAACCCACTTGTGGCTGAACTTACGAAGGCGTGCCCCCACCGGGCCTAGCTCCACCTGTGGAGCCCCAGCGACATGCGGTGGATTTTTGTAGAGGCCGGGGAGGACTTCTGTTCCTGGGAACTAGCTGTGTTGTGCAGCTTCTTTCCTCTGCCCCCGCCTCTGGCAAGAAAGGACGCACCTCGGACTTTCTTGTTTCTTTATTCGAAAGGCTGCATTTGATAATGTCGTGCTTTCCTAGGCTGTGCAGGAATATAAGGCAAAATATCAGAATTACCATCTATAGCTGTGGAGACCAGGTCCGAGAACCCTTCTCCACACAATCCTCAGCCTTCCATATGCCTCTTAAGTCGGCATCATCTGTCCATTGCATATTCAACAGGACACGTCAAGCAGAAATCGACATAGCTTGACTCTAGGACCCAGTATACTCATGTCTCTTTGGGCATGTTTTATATATACATATCTCTTAAGACAGCATCTTTTATATATATATAAATATATATATATACATATATCTATATGCATACTAGGGTCTCAATCTCTGCTGATAAGGTACCTGTCCACGCTGCCACAGTGCTATAAACCCATGCCGACACAATCGCCGGTCTGAGTAGTGTACCAGAATGTGCACGCTATCTGCAGGATCCCTAAGAATAGCTATTACGTCAGGGCTACCTTTTGGGCAAACGTGACACCATAGGGGAAGATTCCCATCATATCCTGGCCCTAGTGGGGAAATGATACTGCCTGAGAATTCTTTGTGGGAAACTGCAGTCTCTTGTCTGGAGATTCCCGCTCTTTTTCATCATGAGAGGAGGGAAATTTACCTCTGCTTTCTTCCCCTTAAACATGTGTACCCTTGTGTCAGGGACAGATGAGTCATCAGTGATATGCAAATCATCTTTTATTACAATAATCATATATTGAATACTTTTCTGCCATTTTGGCTGTAACTTTGCATTATCGTAGTCGACACTGGAGTCAAACTCTGTGTCGATATCAGTGTCTATTATTTTGGATAGTGAGCATTGAGAGACTCTAAAGGTCTCTGCGACATAGGGACAGACATGGGTAGATTTCCTGTCTGTTCTCTAATCTTATGTGCAATAAATTCACCTTAGCACTTAATTACACATATCCAAACAGGTGTCGGCGTTGTCGACGGAGACACCCTCTCACACACATATTTGCTCCATCTCCTCCTTATGGGAGCCTTTTACCTCAGACGTGTCGACACACACGTACCGACACACCACACACTCAGGGAATGCTCATCTGAAGACAATTCCCCCACAAGGCCCTTTGGAGAGACAGAGAGAGAGTATGCCAGCACACACCCCAGCGCTATTAACCCAGGAATAACACAGTAACTTAATGTTAACCCAGTAGCTGCTGTTTAGATTGATTTTTGCGCCTAATGATGTGCCCCCCCTCTCTTTTTACCCTCTTCTACCGTGTAACTGCAGGGGAGAGACTGGGGAGCTTCCTCTCAGCGGTGCTGTGGAGAAAAAACATGGTGCTGGTGAGTGCTGAGGAAGAAGCCCCGCCCCCTCGACGACGGGATTCTGTCCCGCTTTCATGTACAATTTTGGCGGGGGCTCATACATATATACAGTGCCCAACTGTATATTATGCAAACTTTTGCCAAAGAGGTCTCTAATTGCTGCCCAGGGCGCCCCCCCCCCCCCCCCCTGCGCCCTGCACCCTTACAGTGACCGGAGTATGTGGGTGTAGTGTGGGAGCAATGGCGCACAGCTGCAGTGCTGTGCGCTACCTCATATGAAGACTGGAGTCTTCTGCCGCCGATTTCGAAGTCTTCTTGCTTCTTTCACCCGGCTTCTGTCTTCCGGCTCTGCGAGGGGGACGGCGGCGCGGCTCCGGGATCAGACGACAAAGGGTGAGACCCTGTGTACGATCCCTCTGGAGCTAATGGTGTCCAGTAGCCTAAGAAGCAGGACCTATCTTCAGAGAGTAGGGCTGCTTCTCTCCCCTCAGTCCCACGATGCAGGGAGTCTGTTGCCAGCAGAGCTCCCTGAAAATAAAAAAAACCTAACAAAATACTTTCTTATAGCAAGCTCAGGAGAGCTCACTGAACAGCACCCAGCTCGTCCGGGCACAGATTCAAACTGAGGTCTGGAGGGGGGACATAGAGGGAGGAGCCAGAGCACACCAGTATCCAAATTCTTTCTTAAAGTGCCCTGTCTCCTGCGGAGCCCGTCTATTCCCCATGGTCCTTACGGAGTCCCCAGCATCCACTAGGACGTTAGAGAAACATAATGGCCCTCATTCCGAGTTGATTGCTAGCTGCCGTTGTTCGCAGCGCAGCGATCAGGCTAAAAATTAGCACTTCTGCACATGCGTATGGTGCGCACTGCGCACGCGCGACGTACTTTCACAAAAGCCGATGCAGTTTCTCACAAGGTCTAGCGACGCTTTTCAGTTGCACTTCTGGCCGCAGAGTGATTGACAGGAAGTGGGTGTTTCTGGGTGGCAACTGACCGTTTTCGGGGAGTGTGTGTAAAAACGCAGGCGTGCCAGATAAAAACGCAGGAGTGGCTGGGGAAACGTAGGCGTGGCTGGGCGAACGCAGGGCGTGTTTGTGACGTCAAAACAGGAATTAAACAGATTGAAGTGATTGCTAGCTAGGAGTAAATCTCGAGCTACTCAGAAACTGCACAGTCTTTTTTTTGCAGCAGCGCTGCGGTCCTTTCGTTCACACTTCTGCTAAGCTAAAATACACTCCCAGAGGGCCGCGGCTTAGAGTTTGCACTACTGCTAAAAGCAGCTAGCGAGCGAACAACTCGGAATGAGGGACAATATTACAAGTTGGTTATGAATATATTAATTCTCACAGTGAATTGCCTGGCCTTCACCCTTATTCAGAAGTCTCCCGGACACCAGAGTAGGAAGAGTAGGCAACTATGAGTCGTATTAAGATACTTGTGTTTTATATTTACAGTTTTAAATATTGTTATGTCCAGATATATTAAGTAAAGATTGCAATCAAGCAGAACAGCTGAGTCAATAGGTGATTAGATAAACAAGTCCAAAAATGATATACATGGGCTTAAATATGAAATGTGATTGGTGTTTGCTCACAGAGCAGTCAGAATCAGGGCCGTCTTTTCGTATGGGCTCAATGGGCTCTTGCCCAAGGGCCCCAGGAGTATAAGGGCCCTAGGCTGATAGCTGAGGATCCCCTCTTTCCAGGGGTATCAGATTTTTGAAAATCGGCCCTGGGGAACCAGAGATATCCGACTTCAAAGCAGTGGTCCCCATCCAAGCCTGTTAATTGCTCTTCCCAGCCAGATATCTCAGGTTCTTTATGACTAAGAGTTTTTCTGAGGGTACATTCCAAAAGCTGGGACTCTCCCCTTTCAGTGGACACTGGCAGCTTGTCTCTACTATGCCCAGATCCAGAGATATCCACCTTCCAGCAGCCAGTCCCTGCTCCAGCTCCACACGCCTAATATGCAGTTTTATATTTTTGTTGATGGATTGCTCTGGCTCCTGAACACTGATCCCCAAGTCCCCAGCACCTCCTGAAAGGTAGGACTCTCTAGTTTTTTATCCCATTCAGAGCTAAGAAATCTTTTCCAGGAACTTGAGATATCTGCAGAAAAGCAAGCTGCCCTCCCACCAGAAAATGATGAATATTAAGCCCACTCCACTATCCACCCCTCCCTTACATATTAAACACCCCCTACCACCCTGGAAGTCATGTACCAGGGCCTCTTCTTTCAGCACAATGCCCCCTTCTACAGTTCAGTGTTCTCCCTCCCACCCCATCTGTGCAGTAAAGGAGTAATTAGCAGAAATGACTGCTCCAGGACCTACATGCTGAACGGAAGATAGAACACCCCCTACCGCCCGCAGGACATCAAAGCTGCCGCTGATAGCACCCCCCCTGGAGGATGGGTAGGGGCCCCAGTGCATTGCTGTGCCCAGGGGCCCACTTTGCTGTTAAGATGGCCCTGGTCAGAATGTAACATCTACCTCATGTCCAGGGATCCCCATGTAAAAAACAACGTTCAAAATGGTTAATAGACAAGCAAAAGGTGCAATCTTTCTGAGGCCTGTTAATGAAATAGACTGCAGAACTAAAAGTTAAATTCCAATAATACTGAAATTACATGAAAATAAGTACATATTGATTTAGCCTTAATAAAATTAGGCATCCACAGTAAATGAACTCTGGGTACTGTAACACAGTCAGTTTTGCCAAATGTTCCTGGGCCATTTCCAGTGCTGTGTATACAATGCACATTGTTGAAATACTTGGAACAGTTCCTAGTACATTTTGCAACTGCTCAGGCATGGAAAAAAAACATGGTTAGCTTTTATAAGACAAAGGTCTTGATAAGTGTTAAAGAAACATGTGCCGTGTTTTAACCAGTATATAATATATGAGGGCATATGCTTCAACACTTTTAATAAATTGGGGAGAGATAAAGTACCAACCAACCAATCAACTACTAACTGCCATGTTACAGGCTGTGTTTGAAAAATGACAATTAGGAGCTGATTGGTTAGTACCTGTCTCCACTTATCTTTCTACAAGCATTGATGCATATTCCCCACATACAGAAATGTACTACTCTGATGACATACTGTAAGTATATGCCAAACACTGGGGCAGATGTATTAATCTGGAGAAGGCATAAGGAAGTGATAAAGCAGTGTTAAGTGCAAGGTGATAATGCCCCAGCCAATCAGATTCTAACTGTTAATTTACATATGGGAGCTAATTCACTGGTGTGTTTATCACCTTGCATTTATCACTGGTTTATCACTTCCTTATGCCTTCTCCAGGTTAATACATCTGCCCCATTGATTGAATCATCAATTTTATTAAGGGATTATTCACATGAATTCTTTAGGCTCATCTGAGAGCTCTTTGACACTGTCACAAGATCAGAGTATTAACCCTACTGAGAATTCTGGAATACCATATACAGGATATTCTTTTATAATTAAAAAATGGTGCTAAAAATGTACTAATTTGGATCGTGACTCCTGTGTCAGAATAACCATTGTACTAGGCACAGTAATATGTTACATTTCATTTAATATTACATGTTAAACTGAATGTTTAATATTAGAAATTGAAGCTCTGTTAAGTGTCATACAATTAGTGTATAGCACTGGCCCAAACACTCATTCTGGGCACATGACCAACCTAATTCGGTCCTTGTTGATAATGTCTTGGCAGTGCGGTTTTCTGCATATGAGGAAAGGATTTAGTAATCCTAAATATCTAGTCTTACCATACTATCTCTTTAAACTGGAACGCTCATGAATTACACAGGTTCTGTGGTTCAATAAAACAAGGGGAAATGCTGTTGTGAAGTCAGAAGTCAGCCAGCCACAGAATCTGTATAATTCATGAGTGTCCCAGTTTAAAGGGATAGTATGGTAAGCCTACAGTATAAATATCCAGATATTGGGACTAATTCAGTAAGGATTGCATTTTCAAAGTTGCTCGCAGCAGCTGCCAATGCAATCTGTAGCAATGCAAATGCAGGAGGAGGTACATAGCATCTCCTCCCTGCAATTGTGATAGCAATACTGCAATCGATTCGATCGCAGTCTGTGATGAACATCGCAAGCGTCGACCATGATGTTCATCTGTGATGAGCTTACTTAGACTACCTATTACAGGGTGGCTTGTGAGGCAAAGGAAACTGCGTCTCGCAATGCAGTCCTTCACCTCGCCACTCACGGAAAATGGGGATGACATGCCCACATTTCCAGCAACGCAGGCCGTCCTCGCTCCTACCCCTGAATACCTCTACTTGTCAATCAGGCAGAGGTGTTCTCAATACTAAGATGCGATTGCAGGACTTGTTTTGTGCATGCCCAGTTTCCTGACCATCGGAAAACTGCGCTGGAGATTACAATAGTGATCCATACTGAATCAGGCCCCAGGTACCTATGTGATGTGTGCTCATGTGCTGTGCAGTCATTACAATGTTGTGTTTATGATCACTGTGGTCCCATTGTTGTTTTGCAATTTGTGTACTTTGGAGAAAAACAAAAAATGCTACACAATTAGATGTTCCCACTCTCCTTACTACTGACCCCACTGAGTCTGTAATAAGTCACATGAAGCCTAGCATTTATCATGTGGAAGCTAATATTGAACCCATTATGTAGCAGATCAAAGAGCTCCAGCAATCCTAAATACAAGTGAGTGTATAATTCAGCCAGAAATGACTCATAATTTCCCTCTCCCTCAGGAAGGAATGTGAGGATAAAATCTCACTTTCCCATGATGCTTAGATTCTATTGAATCTGACTGTTTGGAGATATAACAAACTCAGCCAGAGCAGACTCAATTATTTCCAACTCCCTCAGAAAGAAATGTGTGGGCAAAACATAACTTTCCCATTATGTTGGAATCTCATGAGCTTTGTGTTCTTTAAAGTGTATATATACCCCTTCCTCCTCATTATGTCCATTGTTTTGTGTTGGGAGATGGTCCAAAGCCTGGAGAACTTGGCACCTGCAATATATAACTGTGTATTACAAAGCTGCAGTGCAAATTAAGACCAAGCAGGGTTAATATTAAGAATAATATCAATAATGACTGATGTAGCCCCCCTCCCCCCGTCCAGCCATGTACTGTATATTTGCGGGATTGGAGATATGTAAAAATGAATGTAAGTCTCACCTCTTCTAAAAAATTATTACTTCTACTGTACTTGAATGTTCTCTTTGGGGATGTACTGTAGAACTTACCAATTTCTACTAGTTGTTGACTGGAAAACTCTGTCCAACTCTCAGCAGATCTGCCAACTGATGGACCCGGCGACTGAGTGGCCAATTTGGTAAGTTATACATGCTTACCAATTGGCTGCTCAATATGTCTAGCCAGACAGCTCAACTAGGCGGACATTTAAATTTACTGCCCAGTTGTGATATCATTGTCGGTGGTTCCTGTGGTTCGCCCGTACCCACAGATAGCTACACCAATATATCTGCATGATATATTAGCACAGACATATCGACTGTACACACCTGCCAATCCATTAGCTATATACTGTTCTTTGGCTGTACAAATGGGATACAGTTAAATTACCAGCTGTCAGGATCCCGGCAGTCAGGATACCAACGCTGGAATCCCGACAGCTGACATTATACCGACAGTCAGAATCGCAACACCCGCCCGGGATTCCCACTCGGTTGGTGTGTCTCTGCCACCAACCGAGTGGGAATGGAATCTGTGGCGATGGTGAGTGCAGCAAGCCCACATGGGTACTCGCGGCCTCACTGCCAGGAATCCGGCAGATGGTATGCCGCTGTCGTTATACTGACATCCGGCATCTCATCTGCTGGTTTATTATACTGGATCCATACAAACAATTTATTACATGGTGTGTACCCAGCCTAAGGGGTAAATCTATTAAGATGGGAGTTCTATTTAAGATGGGATGTTGCCCATAGCAGCCAATCATCTTCTACTTCTTATTTATATAGCACCTTCTGGAATATAATACCTAGAATCTGAATGGTTGCTGTGGGCAACATCCCATCTTAAATAAAACGCCCATCTTAGTAAATTTACGCCTATATGTCTCTAACAGTAGAACCAGTAGCGGATCTTGCTACGGGCACACAGGATTTTTGTTAGCTTGTCCCCACTTGAACCTGGAAGTGAGCCTAATGCAGGCAGTGCTCATGTCCAAAATAACAGGACCACACATACTTAGCAGATAGCATCCACTCAGAGAAGATCACATGAAATACAAAAAACACTGTGTCTCAGCGGGAATGAAACAATTGGCACGGGCTTAACTTTAAATCAGACAAGATAAAGTAGCAGCAAGTCACATTACTGTTCACAACAGAAAATAAATATCCCTGCACTCAGGGTTCATAAAAAGGCAGAATACTGTAGCCAGAACAAAACATTAATTTTAGAACACTGATCCCATGACCGATGAAATATAGAGGAACAGGAAAGCAGAAGTCTCATGCCAAGAGGGACAATCTGTAGGGATGTTTTTTTTAAACAATCATATGATGGTGTAAATACTGGAAGATGTTCAACTATTGGGTTCGGAATGATTTACCTACGGACACAATACCGACAGTCATAATCCCGACAGCCATTGACCGACAGTTAAAATAGCGACACATTCAAAATACCAACATTCATTATGCCGACATGGTCAAAATACCGACATAACCAGACTACCGACACTTGAAATGTCGTCATTTCAAAATACCGACATGAGTTTTTCTGGGGGGGTTTTTTGTGTCAATGTGAACATAGGTCGACATGGACACCATGTAAGTGTACTGCGCCCCCTCGCATGGGTCGCTGCGCTCGGCACACTCTTATATTCCCCTTCCAGGTCCACTGGGATGGTAAAGCATGAACAAGCAAGAAAAAATCCTTAAAAACACATGCCGGCATTGTAAATGTCGGTATTCTGACTATGTCAGCCTTTTGGACATGTCGGTATAATGAATGTCGGTATTTTGACCGTGTCAGTATTTTGACTGTCGGTCAATGGCTGTAGGGATTATGACCGTCAGTATTGTGTCCGTCGGTAAATCAACTGCTACCCCGATTAGAGGCTGATAACACTGACATCTTACATGAGTATAGTAAGTGGTTACATCCCATAAATCTATAATTATATCAGTGCAAATGTGTGTAAATAAGATTAAAGGATTTTTAAACTCTCTAGAGGCTGATGCTAGCCCACACTTATCAAACAGTTGACAATAAGCCTAATTCAGACCTGGAATACTCAGTTGCAGCGTTCGTAGGCTGAAGGCCGGTGAAGTGTGCACACAGTGAGATGCGACGGCATCTCGCTTGTGCGCAGGGCCACCATCAAGGGGGTGCCATGTGTACAGTTGTCCTGGGCCCAGCCACTCTGACAGAGTGGAGGTACCGGGCTGCACACACAGCCAGCTGTGGCTGTTCCCGGCGGCGACCGCCGCCGGTGACACACACTGACCGCAGCGCGGCTACTGTCCCTTCATATCCCACCGCCCACCGCCGAACACAGCAAGCTGCTGCTTGCTGATTGGCTTAATAACGTTTATTTTATTCTGATGCGACGCAGCGTGATGTGATGATGTCACTCCGCATCAGGTGAAGAGGAGCCGCGGAGCTAGGGACAGGAGGAGGCCGGCAGCAGCAGATAGCGTGGGAGAGACTGAGAGAGAGCAGAGAGGAAAGATTTGTAGGTAAGTATGTATGTTTCTGTCTATGACTGTGTGTTTTGTGAGAAGGGGGCCTGGGGCTGTGAGGACATGTGTACCTGGCACTGGGGTCTGGGAGCATATCTGGCACTGGGGAGTGGACATACCTGGCACTGGGGGCACATCTGGCACTGGGGTGTGGGACATATCTGGCACTAGGGGCATATCTGGCATGCACTGTGAGGGCATTTCTGTATCTAGCACTGGGGGCATACCTGGCACTGGGGGCATATCTGTCAGGGGGGGCATATCTGGCACTGGGGGCATATATGTATTGGGCACTGGGGGAATATATGTATCTGTCACTGGGGGCATATCTGACAGGCACTGTGGGGGCATTTCTGTATCTGGCACTGGGGGCATATATGTATCTGGCACTGGGAGGCATATATGGCATGCACTGTGGGGGAATATCTGGCACTGGGGGGCATATATGTATCTGGCACTAGAGGCATATCTAGCACTGGGGGAATATCTGGCAGGCACAGTGGGGTCATTTCTGTATCTGGCACTGGGGGCATATATGTATCTGGCACTGGGAGGCATATCTGGCATGCACTGTGGGGGCATATCTGGCACTGGGGGGCATATATGTATCTGGCACTACCGTCAGGATCTGATACTTAATTGCACTGTGGGGGCATTTTTGTATCTGGCACTGGGGGCATATCTGGCACTGGGGGCATATCTGGCAGGCACTGTGGGGCATTTCTGTATCTGGCACTGGGGGCATATCTGGCAGGCACTGTGGGGGCATTACTGTATATGGCACTAGAGGAATATCTGGCACTGGGAGCATATCGGGCAGGCACAGTGGGGGCATTTCTGTATCTGGCACTGGGGGCACATCTGGCACTGGGTGCATATCCGGCATGCACTGTCAGGGCATTTCTGTATCTGGCACTGGGGCATATCTGGCAGGCACTGTGGTGGCATTTCTGTATATGGCACTGGGGGCATATTTGGCACTAGAGGCATATCTGGTACTGGGGGCATATCGGGCAGGTACAGTGGGGGCATTTCTCAATTTGGCACTGGGGGCATATCTGGCAGGCACTGTGGGGGCATTTCTGTATCACACTGGGGGCATATCTGGCACTGGGGGCATATCTGGCACTGGGGGCATATCTGGCAGGCCAGTGGGGGCATTTCCGTATCTTGCACTGGGAGCATAAATGTATCTGGCGGGTGTAGTATGGTATGCCAGCGGCCGGGCTCCCGGCGACCAACATACTGGCGCCGGGAGCCCGACCACCGGCATACCGACAGTGCGGCGAGCGCAAATGAGCCCCTTGCGGGCACGATGCGCTCGCCACGCTGCGGGCATGGTGGCGTGTTCTCCCTCCAGGGGGGTCGTGGACCCCCACGAGGGAGAATACCTGTTGGTAAGCCGGGTGTCCGGATTCTGGCGCTGGTATACTGTGCGCCGGGATCCCGACATTCGGTATACTGAAGACCACCCGTATCTGGCACTGGGGGGCATATCTTGCATGCACTGTGGGGGCATTTCTGTATCTGGCACTGGGGGCATATCTGGCACTGGGGGCATATATGTATCTGGCACTACCGTAAGGATCTGATACTTAATTGCCCATTTAGTTTTCATGGTTAGTTACCATGAAAACTAATTATTTAAAGGGTTTATTTAATGAGGGTGGTTAGGTACCTGCCTAAAGAGTCTACCTTGATGTGGTGGCAGGCTTGATAATTTTTGGCCAAAATATCTGCCTAAAATATTTTTTTGTAAAAGTGTGGGGGGGAAGGCCCTGCCTATTTTGTCAGTCCCGAGACTCACAATTTCTGGTGGCAGCCCTGCTTGTGCGATCGCCTCTGCCTGACTGACAGGCAGAGGCGGTTGCGGGGCAGGAGGGTGCGTGTTGGCGACGATTGGATGGCATTGTGGCAGCGTTAGGGGGGCGCGGTCCAGACAACGGAGGCTTACCTGGACCATTGCTGGGGCGGGTCGCGGCAGTTGCGTGACGTCACATACAGCCTCTGTGACCAAAAACATGGAGGGTAGCCATCTACCTTCGTAGCTAGGCTGAGTAGGCAGAGGGCTACTGGGCAGGTGCGAAAGCACCGCCATCATGCGCAGAAGACTTGCCCTGTGCTAGGCTTCCTCCTGCATGTCAAAGATTTTGATTGTAGACTTGTGTTTTTTCGCACATCTATGATCAGGTCTGAATAAGGCCCAATATACAATACATACATTAACTGAAGTAATGGCACAGAGGCAAATAGTGGTGAGGAAAAAAGGTCCGTTTTTATTTCACTACAAAATAATTTTTATAGAATAAGTATGGTGGCTACTGCAGCCATTTCTTCTTGCTGAGCTGACAACAGCAATAGGGAGGGAGGGTGGAATGTCCCAAAGGAAAGATGATCTGGAAGTTTCTGAGGGGCATACCCATGAGACTAAACATGCCAAAGTTCCACCCCACAAAAACATTAGCAAATTATGGTACTAGCAATTACAGTAACTCTATTCACTAATACTTGTCTTAAACAGTGCCAGCTGAACAAGCCTAATGGGCTTAAATACCGACCTGGCATACACATTGCCTCCTGTACTCTAAATTCAATGTCTGACCCTGTGTTTATTGTAATATTTTATTTACAGGTGCACTACAGTCATGGCAGTCATTTCGTATGGGATCAATGGGCTTTTGCCCAAGGGCCCCAGGAGTAAAAGGGCCCTAGGCTGATAGCTGAGGGTCCCCTATTTCCAGGGGTACCAGATTTTTGAAAATCGTCCCTGGGAACCGGAGATATCCGACTTTAAAGCAGTGGTCCCCATCCAAGCCTGTTAATTGTTCTTCCCAGCCAGATATCTCTGGTTCTGTCTGACTTAGAGTTTTTCTGAGGATATACTCCAAAAGCTGGGACTCTCGCCATTCAGTGGACACTGGCAGCTTGTCTCTACTATGCCAAGAACCAGAGATATCAGCCTTCATGCAGCTGGTCCCTGCTCCAGCTCCACACGCTTATATGCAGTTTTATATTTTTGTTGATGGATTGCACTGGCTACTGTAGTCTGATCCCCAAGTCCCCAAGATCTCCCAAAAGGTGAAACTCTCTAGTTTTCCTTTTATCCCATTAAAGCTAAGAAATCTATTTCCAGGAACTGGAGATATCTGCAGTAAAGCAAGCTGGCCTGACCCCCGGAAAATGATGAATATTAAGTCCACTCCACTTTCCACCCCTCCCCTGTGTATTAAACACCCTCTACCACCCTGTAAGTCATGTACCAGGGCCCCTTCATTCCGCACAATGTCCCCTTCTACAGTTTAGCATTCTCCTTTCCGTCCCATTTCTGCAGTAAAGGAATAATTAGCAGAAATTATTTCTCCAGGTACTACATGCTGAGCAAAAGATAGAACCCCGTTTATCCCCCACGGGACATTAAAGCTGCCGCTGATAGCACCCCCCACCCCTGACGCTGATGGGTGGGTAGGGGGTCCAGTGCATTGCTGTGCCCAGGGGACTACAATGCTGTTAAGACGGCTCTGACTACAGTTGCCAGGGGGCCCTGTCTAGGAGGGCATACTGACAGTTACTGACTGCCCTTAAAATCATACTGACTGTTACCTTTAGTGTGTGAATGAGGAAGAATATTAAAACTTATTTTTACCACAACTTATTAACCCCACCCACTGATAAGGGGGGTGGGTATACACGTAAGCCTATCAGAGCAATATTGATTCCCCCAGCCTAGGGCCACACAGCAACCCAGATTTAAAAATACTATTGCTTGTAATTGGTGATGTGCACCGGAAATTTTTCGGGTTTTGTGTTTTGGTTTTGGGTTCGGTTCCGCGGCCGTGTTTTGGGTTCGAACGCGTTTTGGCAAAACCTCACCAAATTTTTTTTGTCGGAATCGGGTGTTTTTTTCAAAAAACCCTACAAAACAGCTTAAATCATAGAATTTGGGAATCATTTTGATCCCAAAGTATTATTAACCTCAATAACAATAATTTCCACTCATTTCCAGTCTATTCTGAACACCTCACACCTCACAATATTATTTTTAGTCCTAAAATTTGCACTGAGGTCGCTGGATGACTAAGCTAAGCGACCCAAGTGTCCGACACAAACACCTGGCCCATCTAGGAGTGGCACTGCAGTGTCACGCAGGATGGCCCTTCCAAAAAACTCCCCAAACAGCAGATGACGCAAAGAAAAAAAGAGGCGCAATGAGGTAGCTGTGTGACTAAGCTCAGCGACCCAAGTGGCCGACACAAACACCTTGCCCATCTAGGAGTGGCACTGCAGTGTCACGCAGGATGGCCCTTCCAAAAAATACTCCCCAAACATAACATGACGCAAAGAAAAAAAGAGGCGCAATGAGGTAGCTGTGTGACTAAGCTCAGCGACCCAAGTGGCCGACACAAACACCTGGCCCATCTAGGAGTGGCACTGCAGTGTCACGCAGGATGGCCCTTCCAAAAAACACTCCCCAAACAGCACATGACGCAAAGAAAAAAAGAGGCGCAATGAGGTAGCTGTGTGACTAAGCTCAGCGACCCAAGTGGCCGACACAAACACCTGGCCCATCTAGGAGTGGCACTGCAGTGTCATGCAGGATGGCACTTCCAAAAAACACTCCCCAAACAGCACATGATGCAAAGAAAAAAAGAGGCGCAATGAGGTAGCTGTGTGACTAAGCTCAGCGACCCAAGTGGCCGACACAAACACCTGGCCCATCTTGGAGTGGCACTGCAGTGTCACGCAGGATGGCCCTTCCAAAAAATACTCCCCAAACAGCACATGACGCAAAGAAAAATTAAAGAAAAAAGAGGTGCAAGATGGAATTGTCCTTGGGCCCTCCCACCCACCCTTATGTTGTATAAACAGGACATGCACACTTTAACAAACCCATCATTTCAGTGACAGGGTCTGCCACACGACTGTGACTCAAATGACGGGTTAGTTTGGACCCCCACCAAAAAAGAAGCAATGAATCTCTCCTTGCACAAACTAGCTCTACAGAGGCAAGATGTCCACCTCATCATCATCCTCCGATTCATCACCGTGTACATCCCCCTCCTCACAGATTATCAATTCGTCCCCACTGGAATCCACCATCTCAGCTCCCTGTGTACTTTCTGGAGGCAATTGCTACTGGTGAATGTCTCCACGGAGGAATTGATTATAATTAATTTTAATGAACATCATCTTCTCCACATTTTCTGGAAGTAACCTCGTACGCCGATTGCTGACAAGGTGAGCGGCGGCACTAAACACTCTTTCGGAGTACACACTTGTGGGAGGGCAACTTAGGTAGAATAAAGCCAGTTTCTGCAAGGGCCTCCAAATTGCCTCTTTTTCCTGCCAGTATACGTACGGACTGTCTGACGTGCCTACTTGGATGCGGTCACTCATATAATCCTCCACCATTCTTTCAATGGTGAGAGAATCATATGTAGTGACAGTAGACGACATGTCAGTAATCGTTGGCAGGTCCTTCAGTCCGGACCAGATGTCAGCATCAGCAGTCGCTCCAGACTGCCCTGCATCACCGCCAGCGGGTGGGCTCGGAATTTGTAGCCTTTTCCTCGCACCCCCAATTGCGGGAGAATGTGAAGGAGGAGCTGTTGACCGATCAAGTTCCACTTGACTTGATAATTTTCTCACCAGCAGGTCTTTGAACCCCTGCAGACTTGTGTCTGCGGGAAAGAGAGATACAACGTAAGTTTTAAATCTAGGATCGAGCACGGTGGCCAAAATGTAGTGCTCTGATTTCAACAGATTGACCACCCGTGAATCCTGGTTAAGCGAATGAAGGGCTCCATCCACAAGTCCCACATGCCTAGCGGAATCGCTCTGTCTTAGCTCCTCCTTCAATGTCTCCAGCTTCTTCTGCAAAAGCCAGATGAGGGGAATGACCTGACTTAGGCAGGCAGTGTCTGAACTGACTTCACGTGTGGCAAGTTCAAAAGGTTGCAGAACCTTGCACAACGTTGAAATCATTCTCCACTGCGCTTGCAACAGGTGCATTCCACCTCCTTTGCCTATATCGTGGGCAGATGTATAGGCTTGAATGGCCTTTTGCTGCTCCTCCATCCTCTGAAGCATATAGAGGGTTGAATTCCACCTCGTTACCACTTCTTGCTTCAGATGATGGCAGGGCAGGTTCAGGCATTTTTGGTGTTGCCCCAGTCTTCTGTACGTGGTGCCTGTATGCCGAAAGTGTCCCGCAATTCTTCTGGCCACCGACAGCATCTCTTGCACGCCCCTGTCGTTTTTTAAATAATTCTGCACCACCAAATTCAAGGTATGTGCAAAACATGGGACGTGCTGGAATTTGCCCAGATGTAATGCTCGCACAATATTGCTGGCGTTGTCCGATGCCACAAATCCACAGGAGAGTCCAATTGGGGTAAGCCATTCTGCGATGATCTTCCTCAGTTGCCGTAAGAGGTTTTCAGCTGTGTGCGTATTCTGGAAAGCGGTGATACAAAGCGTAGCCTGCCTAGGAAAGAGTTGGCGTTTGCGAGATGCTGCTACTGGTGCCGCCGCTGCTGTTCTTGCGGCGGGAGTCAAAACATCTACCCAGTGGGCTGTCACAGTCATATAGTCCTGAGTCTGCCCTGCTCCACTTGTCCACATGTCCGTGGTTAAGTGGACATTGGGTACAACTGCATTTTTTAGGACATCGGTGAGTCTTTTTCTGAGGTCTGTGTACATTTTCGGTATCGCCTGCCTACAGAAATGGAACCTAGATGGTATTTGGTACCGGGGACACAGTACCTCAATCAAGTCTATAGTTGGCTCTGAAGTAACGATGGATACCGGAACCACGTTTCTCACCGCCCAGGATGCCAAGGACTCAGTTATCCGCTTTGCAGCAGGATGACTGCTGTGATATTTCATCTTCCTCGCAAAGGACTGTTGGACAGTCAATTGCTTGGTGGAAGTAGTAAAAGTGGTGTTACGACTTCCCCTCTGGGATGACCATCGACTCCCAGCAGCAACAACAGCAGCGCCAGCAGCAGTAGGCGTTACACTCAAGGATGCATCAGAGGAATCCCAGGCAGGAGAGGACTCGTCAGAATTGCCAGTGACATGGCCTGCAGGACTATTGGCATTCCTGGGGAAGGAGGAAATTGACATTGAGGGAGTTGGTGGGGTGGTTTGCGTGAGCTTGGTTACAAGAGGAAGGGATTTACTGGTCAGTGGACTGCTTCCGCTGTCGCCCAAAGTTTTTGAACTTGTCACTGACTTATGATGAATGCGCTCCAGGTGACGTATAAGGGAGGATGTTCCGAGGTGGTTAACGTCCTTACCCCTACTTATTACAGCTTGACAAAGGCAACACACGGCTTGACACCTGTTGTCCGCATTTCTGTTGAAATACTTCCACACCGAAGAGCTGATTTTTTTGGTTTTTTCACCAGGCATGTCAATGGCCATATTCCTCCCACGGACAACAGGTGTCTCCCCGGGTGCCTGACTTAAACAAACCACCTCACCATCAGAATCCTCCTTGTCAATTTCCTCCCCAGCGCCTGCAACACCCATATCCTCCTCATCCTGGTGTACTTCAACACTGACATCTTCAATCTGACTATCAGGAACTGGACTGCGGGTGCTCCTTCCAGCACTTGCAGGGGGCGTGCAAATGGTGGAAGGCGCATGCTCTTCACGTCCAGTGAGGCATCGCAAACGACACAATTGGACTCTCCTTGTGGATTTGTGATTTCGAAGAACGCACAGTTCTTTGCCGTGCTTTTGCCAGCTTAAGTCTTTTCATTTTTCTAGCGAGAGTATGAGTGCTTCCAGCCTCATGTGAATCTGAACCACTAGCCATGAACATAGGCCAGGGCCTCAGCCGTTCCTTGCCACTCCGTGTCGTAAATGGCATATTGGCAAGTTTCCGCTTCTCATCAGACGCTTTCAATTTAGATTTTTGAGTCCTTTTTTTACTGATCTTTTGTGTTTTGGATTTTACATGCTCTGTACTATGACATTGGGCATCGGCCTTGGCAGACGACGTTGATGGAATTTAATTGTCTCGGCCATGACTAGTGACAGCAGCTTCAGCACGAGGTGGAAGTGGATCTTGATCTTTCCCTATTTTTGGAACCTCAACATTTTTGTTCTCCATATTTTAATAGGCACAACTAAAAGGCACCTCAGGTAAACAATGGAGATGGATGGATACTTGTATACTTATGGATGACGAGTGACTGACGACACAGAGGTAGCTACAGCCGTGGACTACCGTACTGCGTCTGCTAGTATAGAGATGATAATTAATGATATAAAAAAAATATATATAACTACTGTAGGTATATATAATATAATGACGGACCTGGTGGACACTGTCAGCAGACTGCTCAACTACTAGTATGAAGAAGATAGAAAAAAAAACCCCACCACAGGTAGGTATACAATTATGGACGAGTGACGACACAGAGGTAGGTACAGCCATGGCCTACCGTACTGCGTCTGCTAGTATAGATAATATAATAAATATATTACTACTGTAGGTATATAATATAATGACGGACCTGGTGGACACTGTCAGCAGACTGCTAAACTACTAGTATGAAGAAGATAGAAAAAAAAAAACACCGCAGGTAGGTATACAATTATGGACGAGCACTGACGACACAGAGGTAGCTACAGCCGTGGCCTACCGCACTGCGTCTGCTAGTATAGATAATATAATAAATATATTACTACTGTAGGTATATAGTATAATGACGGACCTGGTGGACACTGTCAGCAGACTGCTAAACTACTAGTATGAAGAAGATAGAAAAAAAAACCCCACCACAGGTAGGTATACAATTATGGACGAGCACTGACGACACAGAGGTAGCTACAGCCGTGGACTACCGTACTGTGTCTGCTAGTATAGAGATGATAATGATATAAAAAATATATATATATCACTACTGTAGGTATATATAATATAATGACGGACCTGCTGGACACTGTCAGCAGACTGCTAAACTAACTAGTACTAGACTAGTATGAATGAAGATAGAAAAATAAAACACCACACAGGTAGAGGTATATTATTTACAATATTGGTCGAGCACTAGTAGTCAGGACACAGAGGTAGCACTAGCTACAGACGTGGACTACCGTACTGCGTCTGCTAATATAGAGATGATAAAGATGATAGAGATGGAAAAAAAAATATAACACTACTGTAGGTAAATATTTATATAATATAATGAATGATGGACCAGCTGGACACTGTCAGCAGAATGCGTTTATAGAATAAAAAACAAAAACACCACAGGAGTGTTTAACTTTTTCAGGCAGACAATATACTGGTGGTCACTGGCAGCAAAAGTGTGCACTGTACTCCTGCTATAACTGCTCCCCAGTCTCCCCCACAATTAAGCTGTGTGAGCAGTGAGCACTCAGCACAGTCAGATATACATAGATATATCATGCAGCACACTGAGGCTGAGCACAGATATGGTATGGAGCGTTTTTTTCAGGCAGAGAACGGATAAAAAAAAACTAGCAAAACTCGGCACTGACTGTACTCCTCCTAACAGCTGCTCCCCAATCCTCCCCACAATAAGCTAAGCAGTAGCAATCAGATCAACTAACTACTAACTATATAAACGGAGAGGACGCCAGCCACGTCCTCTCCCTATCAATCTCAATGCACGTGTGAAAATGGCGGCGACGCGCGGCTCCTTATATAGAATCCGAGTCTCGCGAGAATCCGACAGCGGGATGATGACGTTCGGGCGCGCTCGGGTTAACCGAGCAAGGCGGGAGGATCCGAGTCGCTCGGACCCGTGTAAAAAAAAGGTGAAGTTCGGGCGGGTTCGGATTCCGAGGAACCGAACCCGCTCATCTCTACTTGTAATAAGACCTTACATTTTCCCCAAAAAATGTTTCCAATACCAGCCTATGATGTGTTCTTTTCTTTTTTTGCATATTAAAATTTAAAAAATCCTACATGGATCATAGGGATACTTGCAATGCTTACAGATGTTACATTTACATTGTTTTTTTGCAGAGGGGTTGTGGTAAATCGTGTTTAGAACACAAAGGTGGTTTAAAATCCAGCATCAAATCTGTTGCGTAATACAGTAAATTCTGTATTTTAAACCGCAAAATCTCAGGTGATGCCAATCAGTTTCTAGATCCAGATCTAATCTCATACCTTTACAAATACACTAGTAGAACATTAAGGGCAGGATGTATTAACATACATTGCCGCCCTCGCTGCACATTGCAGCGATGTTGATCACATATGTACTATCATATGCAATCAGCATCGCAATGCGGTGACGGAGACCCCCCGCGATACCTGTGAGGTGGTTTGCGGGAGGTCTCCGTCACCTCCCTGGGCTCTTCACCTGCTCCCCTGCTGGGAAGCAGGCAGCAGGTTGTCCCTGGTGCCTCCTCCTCCCCCCTGCAGCCGGAAGGACCTGCGGCTGCGTTGCTAGGGGGAGGAGATTTTTTTTTTAATGCTGCGTGAGTATTATTAATGGCTGTCTAACGTCCTCTGTCTTCCTGGTGGCACTTGTAAGTTCTTAATAAAAGTTTACTTTATTTTAATTATAGTACATATATATCCATGTGCAATTTGTGCTTACATATATACAGTCCACATGTATATACATATAAACACACACACATATGATATACTAGGTGCTTCATCGAGCCCTACGGGCGCTCTTCACACCGTCGCAAGGGGCTACGCCCCCTTAACCCTTGCATGCCTTTCTGGGGTTCAATATTTGTATTATATAAAGTATTACCTGCATTCCTTTGTTAGTGGTTAATTATTGCACAATGAAAGGGCGTGCGATGGTGAAGGAGGAGCAGCCCCTTGCGACGGCGTGAACAGCACCTGCAGGGCACGATGTACAGAATGTAGCGGGTGCGGGGGGGACTGCGGATGGTGTCTGTAGATGCTGCAGGTGGAGGGGGGGCAGAAGTGGGGGTGGGGCCTGGATGGGGAAGAGTCGGGAGGTGCTGCTGGTGGGGGAGGGGCAGAGGAGTGGGGATGCAGATTGGGGAGGGGTCCGGAGGCACTGCAGGTGGGGGAGGAGCAGGGGTGCCATGGGTGGGAGATGGGCAGGTGTGGGGATGTTGTGGATGGGTGAAGGGTTCCGGAGGTGCTGTGGGATGGGAAGGGGCGGGAGTGCCGAGGGTGGGGTAGGGGTCTGCAGGCGCCATGGGTAGGGGAGGGGCAGGTACGGGTGGTGCGGCGCATAGGGAAGGAGGTCCGGAGGTGCTGCTGGTGGTGGAGGGGCAGGTGCGGTGGTGCCATTGGTGGGTGTGGGGTGGGTGAGGGGGGGACCACGGATGGAGGAGGGTGTCGCCAGATCCTGCGGGTGGAGGGGGCAGGTGTGGGGGGAGACATAAAAAGGGGGTGGATGGTGGAGGGGGCCTGGAGGTGCTGTGGGTGGTGAAGGGGCGGAGGAGTTGGAGCCGCGGGTGGTGTAGGGGGTCTGGAGGCACAGCGTGTGGGGGAGGGGTGGAGTGCCGCATGTGGTGGAGGGGAAGGTGCGGAGGTGTGGTGCATTGGGGAGAGGTCTGGAGGCGCTGCGGGTACTGTACCTGCCAAAAAGGTAGTTGGAGGGTATGCAGTAACAGGGCCAGGACAGGGGTGACAGGGTCAGAACAGGGGTGATGGGGCCAGGACAGGGGTGACAGGGTCAGAAAAGGGGTGACAGGGCCAGGACAGGGGCGACGGGGCCAGGACAGAAATGACAGGGACAGGATAGGGGTGACAGGCCAGGGTAGGGGTGGCAGGAACAGGACAGGAGTGACAGGGCCAGTAAAGGGTTGACAGGGCAAGCACAGGGGTAACAGGGCCAGGATAGGGGTAACAGGACCAGCATAAGGGTAACAGGGCCAGCATAAGGGTGAAAGGGCCAGGATAAGGGTGACAGGGCCAGGATAAGGGTGAAAGGGCCAGGATAAGGGTGGCAGGGCAAGGCCAGGGGTGACAGGGACATGACAGAACACAGGGTACGGGAGAGATTTGTATTAGGGACAAAACAGTGGTGACAGACAGATGTGTCTTACCGGAGTCACTGCTGCTGGCTGCTGCTGTTCCACTCCAACCTGTTGGGATCTGCTGCTGGTGGAGACTTAGCATGGCTGACTCTCTTAGGCTGGAGTCCTGCTTCCTCTGCCCGTCCGCATCCCTCCCCCCCTCCTCAGTCACACACCGCAGACCTCGCGCAGCTGCCGGGCACTGTGGTAAGGGGAGACTGGGAGTGACTGGTTAGCCCCCAGGAGATGCTGCGGCTGGAGGGAGGAGGTGGTCGGAGCCTGCAAGCAGCTCGGACTTCTGCAGCGTTACCCGCCGGCTAAAGTGTGTGAAGGAGCTGGGCGCACCTCACTGTGGGTGGCAGCGCTGCAGCTAGCGGTGGGGTTGCCAGGGCTGGGGATAACAGAGGCAGTACGGAACCTGCACAGCGGCAGTTGCCCCACAAAACTGCAGCTAAGAAGCGTGGAGTGTGCCAGAAAGTGACGCTCCTCCGTGCCAGAGAGGGGGGGGGGGGGTCAAGCACACAGTGAGCCGGAGCCCGTCTGCCTGTACGGCATACCCCCTCACACACCCCCATACCTCCCAAATGTCCCGATTTTCGCGTGACAGTCCCACCCGCGGGTCGCAGTGTCCCGCGGTAATGGGGGGTCAGTTGGAAAGCTCCTGTACTCGCTGTTCTGCTTAGCAGAGCAGCGGTGAATAGTGGAAACAGAGGGAGAGGGGGCATCAGGGGGTATGGATTAAGGGGGGGTCCCAGCAGCAGGGCCGGATTAAGGAGGGGGGGGGGTACGTACCATTGGCCCCACAGTTTTTTTGTCCCAGCTCAGAAGCTTCCCCGTCCTGCCAGCAACAACGGCAGCATTGTGCTGCTGTCAGCACACGCTGCTGCGTATTGGCAGGTCTGTGGTGTTGCAGGGAGGCAGCAGTCTCCCTGCAACAGCTAGGGATAAATCCAGAGGAGGTGGTCGCTCCCCCTTACACACCTGCACAGGCAGAAGAAAGCAGGGAGACTGCTGCCTCCCTGCAACACCACAGACATGCTAAAACGCAGCGTGTGCTGACTGTAGCACAATGCTGCCGTTGTTGCTGGCAGGACGGGGGGGGGGGGCGAGCTTCTGAGCTGGGACAGAGCTACTCCAGTCGGGGGACACCTAAAACTGTGGGGCCAACGGTACGTGCCCCCTGCCCCCCCCCCTTAATCCGGCTCTGCTGCTGGAACCCCCCCCCCCTTAATCCGTACCCCCTGATGCCCCCTCTCCCTCTGTCTCCACTATTAACCGCTGCTCTGCTAAGCAGAACAGCGAGCATAGAAGCTTTCCAACTGCCCCCCCCCCCCACCGCGGGACACTGCGGCCCGCGGGTGGGACGGACACCAAAAAATGGTACTGTCCCGCGAAAATTGAGACATTTGGGAGGTATGGGGGTGTGTGAGGGGTATGTCATACAGACAGACGGGCACCGGCTCACTGTGTGCTTGACCCCCCACATCGGCATACTCAGCAGGGTCTCCCTGGCACGGAGGAGAGTCACTTTCTGGCACACTCCACGCTTCTTAGCTGCAGTTTTGTGGGGCACTTGCCGCTGTGCTGGTTCCGTACTGCCTCTGTTATCTCCAGCCCCGGCAACCCCACCGCTAGCTGCAGCGCTGCCACCCGCAGTGAGGTGCGCCCAGCTCATTCACGCACTTTAGCTGGCGGGTAGCGCTGCAGAAATCCGAGCTGCTTGCAGGCTCCAACCCACTCCTCCCTCCAGCCGCAGCGTCTCCTGGGAGCTAACCAGTCACTCCCAGTCTCCCCTTACCACAGTGCCCGGCAGACGCGAGGTCCGCACCACGTGCATGCTATGACCCCCTCCTCCCTCCAGCCGCAGCATCTCCTGGGGGCTAACCAGTCATTTCCAGTCTCCCCCGAGGTCAGCGGTGTGTGACTGAGGAGGGGGGGAGGGATGCGGACGGGCAGAGGAAGCAGGAGTCCAGCCTGAGAGAGTCAGCCATGCCAGGTCTCCACCAGCAGCAGATCCTAACAGGTTGGAGTGGAACAGCAGCAGCCAGCAGCAGTGACTCCGGTAAGACACATCTGTCTGTCACCACTGTTTTGTCCCTAATACCAATCTCTCCCATGCCCTGTGTTCTGTCATGTCACTGTCACCCCTGGCCTTGCCCTTTCACCCTTATCCTGGCCCTTTCACCCTTATCCTGGCCCTGTCACCCTTATGCTGGACCTGTTACCCCTATCCTGGCCCTGTCACCCCTGTGCTTGCCCTGTCAACCCTATACTGGCCCCGTCACCCCTGTCCTGGTCCTGCCGCCCCTACCCTGGCCCTGTCACCCCTATCCTGTACCTGTCATTTCTGTCCTGGCCCCGTCACCCCTGTCCTGGCCCTGTTACTGCATACCCTCCAACTACCTTTTTGGCAGGTACAGTACCCGCAGCGCCTCCAGACCTCTCCCCAATGCACCACAACTCCGCACCTTCCCCTCCACCACATGCGGCACTCCACCCCTCCCCCACATGCTGTGCCTCCAGACCCCCTACACCACCCGCGGCTCCCACTCCTCCGCCCCTTCACCACCCAGAGCACCTCCTGGCCCGCTCCACCATTCACCCCCCTTATATGTCTCCCTCCACACCTGCCCCCCTCCACCCGCAGAATCTGCAGACACCCTCCTCCATCCGCGGTCCCCCCCCTCACCCACCCCTCCCCCACCAATGGCACCCCCGCACCTGCCGCTCCACCACCTGCAGCACCTCCAGACCTCCTTCCCCATCCGCCGCACCACCCGTACCTGCCCCTACCCTACCCATGGTGCCTGCGGTCCCCTACCCCACCCAAGGCACTCCCGTCCCTTCCCATCCCACAGCACCTCCGGAACCCTTCACCCATCCACAACATCCCCACACCTGCCCCTCTCCCACCCGTGGCACCCCTGCCCCTCCCCCACCTGCAGTGCCTCCGGACCCCTCCCCCATCTGCAGCCCTCACTCCTCTGCCCCTCCCCCACCCGCAGCACCTCCCGAACCTTCCCCATCCGGGCCCCACCCCCACTTCTGCCCCCCACTCCACCCGCAGCATCTAAAGACACCATCCGCAGTCCCCCCCGCACCCGCTACATTCTGTACATCGTGCCCTGCAGGTGCTGTTAACGCCGTCGCAAGGGGCTGCACCTCCTTCACCATCGCACGCCCTTTCATTGTGCAATATTTAACCACTAACAAAGGAATGCAGGTAATACTCCATATAATACAAATATTAAACCCCAGAAAGGCATGCAAGGGTTAAGGGGACAAAGCCCCTTGCGATGGGGTGAACAGCGCCCGTAGGGCGCGATGAAGCACCTAGTCTCCTATATATTTGCCTTAATCTGTGACTCTGTGCCCGGAACGCTGGGCGGAGTCACAGAGCTGGGCGGAGTCAACTGCATCTGCTGCAGGGAGCTACCCCATACCCAGTGCCAGCAGCAGTCAGGTGCAAGACCCTACCTTACAGTATAGGAGGTGAGGATGGCCACTAGCTGCCGGCTGCTGTGCCTGTCCTCCCCCCCCCCAATCACCTGTGACAGCGGGCTGTGTGCTGTGAAGTGTGGGTCCCGAAAAGGGGGCGGAGCTACGACATCACGAGGGGAGGAGCTACACGGAATAGAGGGGCGGAGCTACACGGGACCAGACAGCTGAACAGTGGTGGAAATGGAATCAGCATTGCAGTGACGGCCAGCCAGACTTGGTAAGTGGAGTGTGAGAGAGAAATGTGTGTGCGTGTGTGTATATAGTGGTGTGTGTGTGTGTGTGTGTGTGTGTGTGTGTGTGTGTGTATAGTTTGTGGGGGGTGTGTGTGTGTATATATGGTGGGGTGTGTGTGTTTGTATATATGTGTGAATTGTGTGTGTGTGAGGTATGTCTGTGTGTGCGCACTTTATGGACACCACTGCTGGGGGGGCCATTACATGCAAGGACGCTACTAATATAAGGGGGGGCATTACGTATAAGGACGCTACTACTATAGGGGGGGCATTACGTATAAGGACGCTACTACTATAGGGGGGGCATTACGTATAAGGATGCTACTACTATAGGGGGGGCATTACGTATAAGTACGCTACTACTATAGGGGGGGCATTACGTATAAGGACGCTACTATTATGGGGGGGCATTACGTATAAGGACGCTACTACTATAGGGGGGCATTACGTATAAGGACGCTACTACTATAGGGGGGGGCATTACGTATAAGGACGCTACTACTATGGGGGGGCATTACGTATAAGGACGCTACTACTATAGGGGGGCATTACGTATAAGGAGGCTACTAATACTGGGGGGCATTACATATAAGGACGCTACTACTGGGGGGGCATTATGTATAAGGACTCTATTACTTCTGGGGGGCATTATGTATAAGGACGGTGCTACTACTACTGGGACGGCATTACATGTAAGGATGCTACTACTACTGGGGGGGCATTATGTATAAGGACGGTACTACTACTGGGGGCACATTATGTATAAGGATGCTACTACTACAGGGGTGGCATTACGTATAAGGACGCTACTATTACTGTTGGGGGGCATTACATATAACTGCTACTACTACTGGGGGGCATTATGTATAAGGACGCTACTACTACGGGTGGGGCATTACGTATAAGGATGCTACTATTACTGTTGTGGGGCATTACATATAACTGCTACTACTACTGGGGGGGCATTATGTATAAGGACGCTACTACTACTGGGGGGGCATTATGTATAAGGATGCTACTACTACTGGGGGGGCATTATGTATAAGGACGCTACTATTACTGTTGGGGAGCATTACATATAACTGCTACTACTACTGGGGGGGCATTATGTATAAGGACACTACTACTATTGGGGGGGCATTACGTATATGGACGCTACTACTACGGGTGGGGCATTACGTATAAGGACGCTACTACTACGGGTAGGGCATTACGTATAAGATGAATAAGATTGTGCTACATTGTGGCGTAATTTTAAATGGGGGTACTATTGTGTGGCCCATGCCCCTTAGTTGTGAGACCACACCACTTTTTACCGATGCACAACAAAGGAATATGGGAGGGCGCAAAATTCATAGTTTGCAGGGGGGCGCCGAACACCCTAGCACCGGCCCTGGCCACCAGCAGCAAAAGTACACCACGGCCACTGACACTATCTGCAGGGAGGGGAACAGCGCTGATATGGAGGGTACTTGCAGGCAGCGAGTCGCCGCCCGCAGCTCCTCTCCCACCTACACACCATACCTGCCGCCTGACACCCACACCCCAGGGAGAGGGCGCTAGCTCAGGCACCGCTAGATCAGCATCTGCAGCATACACACAAGGGCTGCCATGCTCAGCGGCAAGCGGTGCGGAGCATGTGCAGCGGGACAGCGCCAGGACGGGACACGCACTAATCAACATTGCTGCTGGGCCGGAGCTCCCTCCGTCTGCAGCCTAAGGACGCACGCCGCACCTCTCCAGGGAAACACCATGCCTGCCCGCCCACAGGGCTCCAGACACTTACCTATGCTCCGCGATCACAGCAGCTGACGCTGCCATGCAGGATGGAGGAATGACGCCCGTCAGACGGGGCGGACAGTGTGCAGCGGAACGGGGCCAGGAAGTAATGCTGACCACGACCCATTGCTGCTGGGTCTGAGCTCCCTCCCTCTGTAGTCACCATCTCACAGCAGCAGCCAGGAGGTTAGTGGCCACCGCGACCCGCACATCCTTACCTCACACATACCTCACACATACCTCACATATACCTCACATACCTCACACATGAGAGCAAAGGTACACACACTGTGACATCACACCTGTAGCCCACCCCTATATCTGCTAAGTACTCCCCATCACTATGCCCTGTCACCCTCATCCTGCTCTCTAACTGCCTGTCTGTGTACTGGCCTTCACCCCTCTTACACCATCACCAACCCTCACTAACTACCACAGAGACTATGTGCACTGATATCTGCCCCTCCACCACCTGCAGCGCCCCAGGACCCCTCCCCATCCCCCGCAAACCCCCGCACCTGCCCCTCCACCACCCGTGGCACCCCCACCCACTGCGCCTTCGGACCCCCTACCCCACCCGCAGTGTCTTCCAAACCCATCCCCCATCTGCAGCAGCCCCTCCCCCATCCGCTGCACCCCCGGCCCCATCCCCTGCACCCCCACCCCTCCAGCAACCGCAACACTTTCGGTCCCACTACCCCACCCGCAGCACTCACCCCACCACCAACCACTCCACCTGCGGACCCCCTACACCACCTGCTCCTCCACCACCTACAGCCCCTCCCGATCCACCGCACCCCCACCCGCAGCGCCTCCAGGCCCCCTACCTCACCCGCAACACCTGCACCCTTCTCCACCAGCAGCGCCTCCGGAACCCCTCCCACATCCGCAACAGCCCCTCCCCTGCCTCCCCCACCCACAGCACCCCCACCCCTCCCGCATCCCCTGACCCCCTCCCCACCCGCTGAACCCCCCTATGCCACCCTCCCCTCCACCACCTACATCACCTCCGGACCCCCTCCCCGATCCGCCACACCCCGCATCTGGCTCTCCCCCGCCCGCTGCACCTTTGGATCCCCTACCCCACCCACGCAGCAGGCCCTTCCCAATCCGCATCGCCTACACCATTCGCAACAGCACCGCACCCGCCACTCCCCCACCCACGTTACCCCCGCATCCACCCCTCCCCCACCCACCGCGCCCCCTGGACACCTCCCCCATCCACTGCACACCCGCACCCACCCCTTCCCCATCTGCAGCGCCTTCGGAACCCCTCCTCCATCCGCAACAGCCCTGCAGCTGCCATCCCCCACCTGCAACACCCCTGCTCCTACCCCACCCACAGCGCCTTCATACCCCCTCCCCCATCCGCGGTCCCCACTCCTCAAACCCCTACCTCTTGCAAGGGTCTACGCCCCCTTCACCATCGGACGCCCTTTCATTGTGCAATATTCAAACACTAACAAAACTAGGAATGCAGGTAATACTCCATATAATGAACCCCAGAAAGGCGTGCAGGGGTTAAGGGGGCGTAGCCCCTTCCGCCTTCATACCCCCTACCCCATCCGCGGTCCCCACTCCCCAAACCCTTTCCTGTTGCAAGGGACTACGCCCCCTTCACCATCGGAAGGCCTTTCATTGTGCAATATTCAAACACTAACAAAACTAGGAATGCAGGTAATACTCCATATATTGAACCCCAGAAAGGCGTGCAGGGGTTAAGGGGGCGTAGCCCCTGCCGACGGTGTGAAGAGCGCCCGTAGGGCGCGATAAAGCACCTAGTGTATATATATGTATATATATATATATATATATATAGTGGAAACAAGAAAAGCGGCCCTCTAAGTCTGTCAAAAAGTCAAGTGTATTTCACACAAAAAGTGATCCGACGTTTCAGGGTCCAAGCGCCCCTTTGTCAAGGTGAACCTTGACAAAGGGGCGCTTGGACCCCGAAACGTCGGATCACTTTTTGTGTGAAATACACTTGACTTTTTGATAGACTTAGAGTGCCGCTTTTCTTGTTTCCACTATCCATCCTCACCTGAGATGGCACCTAAGCACTGAGTCTTGGAGGGGGAGTGCCGGTCCTTACAGTTTTTCTATATATACTGTATATATATATATATATATATATATATAGATGTATATACGGTATATATATATGTGTAGATATGTATGTATGTATATATATGTACACAGACACACTAGTTTTACGGACCCAGCATATACTGGGTCACCTCAGTCCCCACCCCCGTGCATGGCTCCACCCAGTTCTTGAAACCCCCCCATGCAAATCCTGCGTTTGCCACTGGCGAGCCCTACTTGTGACAGCTTACATTCTAAAGGGAGGGGCAGACAGACAGGGGTGACACAGATGGGGTAGACCGAGCGTGGAACAGACGGTAAGGATGAGATTTGGCTGGGTTTGGTAAAGAAGTGGGTCTTAAGAACCCATTTGAAGTTCTGTAGTGAGGTGGAGCGTCTAAGCGGGAGAGGAAGAAAATACCAGAGTAATGGAGCAGCACGTGAAAAATCTTGGAGGCAGTAGTGTGAGGAAGTAATCAGAAGACAGGAGAGTCGGCGTGCATTAGCAGAGCAAAGAGGACGGGCGGGAGTGTAAAGGGAGATAAGGTAAGAGATGTAAATGGGAGAGGAGTGGGTGAGTGCTTTGTGAGTGTGAGAAGTTTGAATTGGATTCTGAAAGGGAAGGGAAGCCAGTGAAGGGCTTGTAGGAGAGGGGAGGTGGACATAGTGCGTTTGTTGAGGAAGATGAGCCGGGATGAAGCATTGAGGATAGATTGGAGTGGAGATAGGTAATTGTCAGGGAGGCCAGTTAGGAGGAGATTACAGTAATCCAATCTGGAAATGATCAGTGAGTCTTAGTGGCATCCTGGGTGAGAAAGTGTCTGATCCTGGAAATATTTTGTAGATGAAAATGACAGGTTTGTGAGATGTGCTAAATGTGTGGTTTGAAGGAGAGGAGGTAGTTGTCTTCTACCAATGTCACCTACTGTAGGCTTGTTGCTAAGGATTGGTATAAACTGGTCAAATATGACTCAAGGTTGCTTGGTCCACAGTTCTGCTGTGAAGGCCAGTGGTTCCCAATCTTTTTTGTGTCGCGTCACCCTAGAGTATCACAATTTTTTTCATGGCACCCCTAGGCCAAAAGTTTCTTATTCAGATATTCAGGAAACAAAATTAAATTAAGTAAATTGTTTATATGTCATCCTTAGGTTGAGTAATTTAATATGGACAGGTTTCACTTCTGTTTGTCCACATATTTTATGACTGGAAGGCATAAGTACTGGGTTTGCCTATTACATTGACCATAAATAGTTTGAATTGGTCCAGGACCACCAAACCAGAGCACTCATGCAAGTGCCCCGAGGCAGCGCAGGCGCACCCAGTTTGGAAACAACTAAGCTATTCCTGCAATCATGGCTTTCCAGGTCTTTGTGACTTAAACAATTGTTTTCTGTGTTAATGCAGTCTGAGGGCCTGATTCAGACCTAACCGCAGGTCCACTGCATCAAGCAGATTCACAATTATTGGGAATCTGTGGCTGGGCATATTCCATTCTTTGCATGCACAAAATGGGCATTGAGACAGTGAGTTGTGCTCAGGGGCAGATGCAGAACAAAATGACAGGAGGGGGGCACCATGGCAAGGAAAGAGGGGGGATCTTCTGTGCCTTTGGCATGAGCCCCACAAAAAGTGGGTGTGGCCTCATAACAAAGGGCGTAGCCTCAATGGGAAGAGGGTGACAGGTAGAGGCATTGGAAGATACCAGGGAGAGGGTGACAGGCAAGTGGTTATGGGAGAGGTAGTAAGTGACAGGGAGAGGGTGATGCTTTGGAGAGGCAGAGGGTGACAGGAAAGAGAGGATGATGGGGAGATAGTGATGCAAGGGAGAAGTAGATGGTGAGTCAGTGGGTGACGGGGATAGATAGTGGAAGACAGAGAGGCAGTAGGTGACAGGGAGAGGCAGAGGGTGACACCAGGTAGAGAGTGAAAGGAAGTAAAGAAAAAAACTTCCTCCTAGGGCGCTGCAAACTGGGAGCAGCAAACAGACAGTACCCAATAGGTCACCAACCTATAGAAAAACCAAGTAGAAAAAAATGGTACAATCTCACTTTCTGCGCTTCAAATGTTCCTTCACTTGAATGGTCCTCACATCGATGTAGTTGTTACATAAAACAAAAAATAAACACAAAATAGTGTAATACTGTATATAAGAGTTCTTTCCACTATGTGGAGGAGAAATAAGGTGATAGGAGACAGTCCCAAACAGAGATCTGACGTCCACCTTCTTATGGGGTCACCCAAAGTGATATGGTGAGGACTTGACAACGGGTTCTTACATGTATGCTTACTTGTAAAAATGTGGTAGAAAAAAAAGAGAGTGAAAGGCAGTGGTGACAGGAAGAGGGTGACAGGGAGGTATGGCATCATGGAGGAGAGTATGGCAGAAAGGGAGAGAAGTATGGCAGCATAGTGGGGACTGGTATGGCAAAATTTGTGGGGAGTATGGCAGTAAAGGGTGGGAGTATGGCAGTAAGGTAATGAAGTATGGCTGCATGGGGAGTACTGGCAGTAAGGGGGGTGGGGGGTATGGTACAGTAAGAGGGAAAAGTATGGCAGCATAGTGGGGACTAGCTGTAAGGGGGAGTAGTTTGGCAGGATGGGAGGACTGGCAGTAAGGGGAGGGTTATGACAGTAAAAGCGGGGAGCATGGCACCATGGAGTGGAGTATGGCAGTAAAGGGAGGGAGTATGTCAGTAAGGGAGAGAAGTGTGGCATGTCAGTAGTATGGATAGCAGCAAGATGGGAGGTGTCTGGCAGCAGGGAAAGGTGGTGTTTGGAAACAAGGAGGGGAACCGTTTGTGATACTGGTGAACGGGTGGGGGGGGGGGGGGGTTCTAGAGGCAGGGAGGGAGGGAAGGGGGTGTCTGGAGCCAGGTAGTGGAAGGATGGCTAGTGCCTGGAGGCAGGGTATGTGAAAGCAGGGGAGAGGTAGGTTGGTGGGGTGGTGTATGAAAGATGGAAGAGGGTGGATTGAGGGGGGGGGGGTTCTGTTTGGGGGCCGGGGTTGGTGAGGAGGTGTCTGTATTGCAGGACACACGCACAAGTCCTTACAGTATATTAGCTAGCACATTTCACTGACCTTGTATAATGCCTGTGTACTGTAGATGGTACCCAGGGACGAGGGCCCGTACTCTGCTAAGGGGGAGAATTTGTGGTATATGCTGCAGAACTAGCCCTAGAGCTGCAGCAAGGACGGAGACAGAGAGGGTCCTTTGTACTGCTGCTCTGCCTGTCACCATGTGTCTGCAGCTGGATACGGGGACGGGCGGCTCCAGATCCCTGCACTGGGGAACTTTTGCTTGGTGCGGTAGAGCGTGGTGCTTCCCAGATCGGCATGAGAAAAGGGTTTTGGTAAGGAGGAGACTAGTCCAGCAATGAAAGCCAATCAGGATCAAGCCCTGCCCTCGAATCAGAAGCTGGAGGGTGGAGCTGGGCTGATCATTCGTCTCTGCCCAGGGATGAGCAGACAGGCTGGTGCCTAGAGTGCAATGTGCAGCGCATGGTAAAATAGAAAACATATATATTCTTAATGACAGGGGGGGTACGTGCCTTGGTGACCCCCCCCCCTGAATCTGCCACTAGTTGTGCTTATGAAGAATGCAGGACATTTTCAGATGTAGCTCCTGCACAAAACAGGGGTAAGGTGTAAGTGCACTTACTAGTAATGTTGGCTTCTCTCACATAGGGATGGCTAGGTATGGTGCTATCGCATAGACATGTATATTCACTTTGGACTTTCAATTGCTGGAGGCAACCAAAATTGTGACTGCATTAATCGTGACTCAGAATCAAGCCCTATATGCACAAGATACATCATTATATCAAGGAATGTAACTCAAGTCCTCAAGCATCAGTAACAGTAGAATAAATGAGAGAGCGTGGGAGAGAGTGGTTTTGGGACACTTTATGGTTGGCATACATTGGGTTTTGATCAGTGCAGCTCATAGAGGTGGGGCTGCAGCACAGTCCAAAAGTCAAATAGAGGAACCACACCAACTGCCAGTGAGTTTAGGTAGTAGAAGTTTGACAATGTTTGGGGTGGCAGTTGGTGTGGTTCTCCTATTTGAACTTTCGACTGCGCTGCAGCCCCACCCTTGGATGCCACCAATAGTTTTGATCACAAATAAATTGCATATAGGTCAAATAGATCCACCAAGGATGCAATGGTTCTCTACAAGGTTAATTGTCATTTAGAGAGTAAGAACTTGTATGTAAGATTGTTGTACTCAAGCAGATCAACTGAGCCAATAGGTAATTAGACAGACTAGCCCTTAATTGGTATGCATGGGGCATAAATATAATATTTAATCCCAGATTTATCAAGCCTTGGAGAGTGATAAATTACCAACCAACCAGCTCTTAACTGCCATGTAATATTGAAAAATGACAGTTAGGAGCTGATTGGTTGGTACTTTATCACCATGGAATGTATCACTCTCCAAGGCTTGATAAATCTGGGCCTTAAATTCATATATTCTTTTTGATCACAGAGAAGTCAGAATGTACCCTTTACTTCATAGCCAGGATGAGAAACAAGGATCTTCAAATACAAAACTACTGTCATAATGTTTAATAGACAAGCAAAAGGTGCAGACTTTCTTAAGCACACACATGAAATAGAATGCAGAACTAAAAGCTCATTTCCAATAGAGATGGGTGAGTTCAGTTCCCTGTGAATCGAACCCCTACGAACATCACATCCCGAGCCGGGATCCAAGTCCGGCTCGGGCCATCCCGCCAGACTCGGACACCAGAACGAGGCAAAACGTCATCATCCTGCTGTCGGATTTTCTTGGGTTTTGGATTCCAAATAAGGAGCCATGCGTCACCGCCATTTTTACTCCAGTCCTGTATAGTGTAGTGAGAGGACGTGTCTTCTCAATGTTCGTGTGGATAAGTGGTGTGGTGCATGGGGTGGGGACCAGCTCTTTTGTGTCCTTCCAGTGCAGTCTTGTGCTGCATTAGTCCAGTGGTGGAGTATCAGAATTTTTTTCATGGCACCCTTAGGCCAAAAGTTTCTTATTATGATATTCAGAAAACAAAATTAAATTAAGTAAATTGTTTATATGTCATCCTTAGGTTGAGTAATGTGATAAGGCAGACGAGGCAAAATGTCATTATCCTGCTGTTGGTTTCTCATGGGTTTTGGATTCCATATAAACATCTGCGCGTCACCAACACTTTCACTCTGGAATTGGAGAGTGAAGACAGACCGCTGTCTCTCTTTGGGTGGTGGCGTTGGGTGGGGTTAGTGTGTGCTCTGTAGGGGTGCTGCTCCTGTCACTGTGGTGTACCTGTGATGTGTTAGGGGTGCTATCCTGGCTGTCACTGGTATTTAATGTGCTGCAGCTGTACATGGGTGTTGCTGTCCTGGCTGTCACTGTGTTGTATAGGGTCCAGGGGCACTGTCTTCATGCATGCTATAAAATATAAGGGTGCTACTGGCCCTGTATGTTGTAAAAATTCAGGGGTGCAGTTGTTAAAAATGTAAAGCACACTGCTCTTTTATGCTGTAAAATATTGGGGTGCTGCTTTTCAAATAACATTACACTGGCCTTGTATGTTGTAAAAATTCAAGGGTGCAGTTGTTAATTAAAAGCACACTGCTCCTGTATGCTGTAAAATATTGGGGTGCTGATGTCCCTGTATGTTGTAAAAAACCAGGGGTGCAGTTAAAAATTAAAAGAACACTGCTGTATGCTGTAAAATACAGGGGTGCTGATGTTTAAATAACATTACACTAGCTCTGTATGCTATTAAAATTCAGGGATACAGTTGTTAAAAATTAAAAGCACACTGCTGTATGCTGTGAAATATCGGGGTGTTGCTGTTAAAATAACATTACACTTGCCCTGTATGCTATACAAATTCAGGGGTGCAGTGAAAATCAATGTACACTGGCCCTATCATGTATGCTGTAATAATTCTAGGGTGCAATGAAAATCAATGTACACTGCAAGTGCTGGGAGGAGCATCGCCAGTCCAGTTGCTGATATTGAGATTGAGGATGTCACTGTAGAAGTACACCAGGATAAGGAAGATATGGGTGTAGATGGTGCTGCAGAGGAAGTTGATGATTAGGATTCTGATGGTGATGTGGTTTGTTTGAATAAGGCACCAGTGGAGACAGTTGTTAGCCATGGGATGAAAAAGCCAATTGTCATGCCTGGGCAAAATACTAAAAAACCACCACTTCGGTGTGGAATTATTTCTCCATAAATACGGACAAAAGGTGTCAAGCCATCTGTTGCCTTTTTCAATCAATAATAAGTAGGGGTAATGACGTTAACCACCTAGGAACATCCTCCCTTATACGTCACCTGCAGCGCATTCATCATAAGTCATTGTCAAGTTCAGAAACTTTGGGTAATAGTGTAAGTAGTCCACTGACACCTAAATCATGTGGTTTGTTTGTTTGAATACTATTTCTCTGTGAGGATGAGGATGTAAACAGTAAACACTGAAGAGGGGGGGTTCTGAGGATGAGGATGACATCTTGCCACTGTAGAGCCAGTTTGTGCAAGGAGAGATTAATTGATTTTTTTTTGGTGGTGGCCCAAACAAACCAATAATTTCAGCCACAGTCGTGTGGAAGACCCTGTTGCTGAAATGATTGTCCTGTTTATTCAACATAAGGGTCGGTGGGAGGGCCCAAGGACAATTCCTTCTTGCACCTCTTTTTTTTCTTTGCATTAAGTGCTCTTGGGGCCTAGTTTTAAAAGTGCCATCCTGTCTACCACTGCAGTGCCACTCCTAGATGGGCTAGGTGTTTGTGCCGCACACTTGTGTCGCTTAGCTTAGTCACCCAGCGACCTTGGTGCACCTCTTTTTTTTCTTTGCATTAAGTGCTCTTGGGGTCTAGTTTTAAAACTGCCATCCTGTCTGCCACTTCAGTGCCACTCCTAGATGGACCAGTTGTTTGTGCCGCTCACTTGTGTCGCTTAGCTTAGTCATCCAATGACCTCGGTGCACCTTTTGGCTTAAAAACAATATTGTGAGGTTTGGATGTTCAAATTATCCCCAAATTCTGTCATTTTAGCTGTTTTAATGTTTGTTTGTTTGTTTTTCAAAAATCATGCAGATCCAAAACCAAAAACCAAAAGGGTGGTTTTGGCAAATCCAATCCAGGTTGAAAACACGAGCGGGGATCCAGATCCAAAACCAAAACACAAAACACGAAAAGTGCCCGCCGCACATCTCTAATTTCCAATAACACTGCAATGACATGAACATAAGTACATATTGATATGAAATCCACAAAACATGAACTCTGGGTCCTGTAACACAGTTAGCTTTGGCCAATGTTCCTGGGCCATTTCCAGCGCTGTGTATGCAACGTGCATGGTCGAAAAACTGGGAACAGTTTCCATAAGTTATAAATTTGTTCATTTCGCAACTGTTCATACATGAAAAAAAAAGAATTGGCAAGCTTTATAACAATAAGTTCTTGATAATTGTTAAAGGAAAAATATGCCTTGTCTTAACCAGTATGTGATATGGTGGCATATTCATCAACACTTAGCGAAAGATAAATTGGAGAGGGATAAAGCATAGAGAGATACAGGGGTCTCTGTACTAATCCATGGAGAAAGATAAAGTGGATGGAGATAAAGTACAGTACCAGCCAATCAGCTCCGGAGAGAGAATTGACTGCATAGGAGAGGAATGAGTAAAACATCCTGTGAGGGGTGGACCTGACTGTGAGGAAGTACAGCCCTTAGGAAAAGGGGAGGGTTAGGATATATATAGCCAGGAGTGGCCATTTTGGGTCTCTTTGATAGTGATTTGTCTTGGGGTGAGTGCTGCTGTGCAGAACTTCATTCATTTATTCTCATTCGTCTGTATTGTTTTATTACATTCTGCTGACATGGCCCCCAGCCGCCCACGCCGGACCGATGGTGCCCCAGCCCGTCTGCTGAGGTTGGTCCCGGGGCAGGGGCGTTTGGCTCTTCTGCCGTCCCTTCCCCTGGGGCCTCTCGGATGGCAGGGGGCTCCGGACGCAGAGGGCGCTCCGCTGGCGACCCGGTGGTCGAGCCTGCCGCAGCGGCCAGGCGCGGCCGGCGTTCTGAGGCGGCTCGGCGGGCTGGCCTCCCGGAGAGGGGCGGGCAACAGCCCTCGCCTCCGGGTCCGGCCATGGCTGCAGAGGATTCGGGCGCCCGCGGGCGCGCGCCGGCGCGCCCCGCCGGGCGCTCGTTGGTGTCCACGGGCGTCGCTCCCGCTCCCTCACGCTTGCTGGGGCCGGATGGAGGCCCCAGGCGGAGAGGGAGAGCCGGGAGGGAGCTCGGGCCGGCGGATGCGGGCCTAGCTGGGCCGGGCGCGGGGTCGACGGAAGAGACCTCAGCTGAGGGCGCCAGGGACGGAAGCGTTGGCGCCAATGCGCGGCTCCGGCGGCGTCTCTCGCGCACGAGTGCGCGCAGCGGCGCCGCAGCCATCTGTGTCCCCTCAGCCCTCTCCGTTATGGCCGGATTCCGGCATAGTGAGGGGGGGAGGAGGCCTGGCAGAGATCAACCAGGTTTTATGGGGACGTATATGGCAACGCCAAGGGTGCAGCCTGCTTTAGTTGGCAGTGCAAGGGGCACAGGTTGTAGGGCATCTAGGTACCCCCGGCGCGCGGCCAGCCCTGCTGGCGGAGCTAGCTCCGTCCGGCGGGGGAGGGGCCCCCGCGAGGGGGTAGAAGATTATGCAGGTGCAAACCCCAGGGGCCAGGGGCAGGGCGGTTCCGGAGGGTTACCAGTTTTTGAGTCTCCCAATACTGAGGAATCCCCCCCTCGGGGCCGACCTGGCCGCAGCGCGGAGGGGTCGGCGTTGCCGATGCCCAGTGGTGGGACTAATAGGCGCGTCCCGGAATCGCGCTGACCCGCCGGGTGTGGTTGTGTCGGCCCTGGCCACGGTGGTGGCGGCGCTGGCCCCGCTCGCCGCTGCCCCGGAGCTCGAGGCCGGTTCCGGGGGGGTGGCGGGTGGATCGGGCGCTAATACCATTTCAGCCGCCCAGAGGGTAGCGCGCGCGTGTCAAGAGCTGGGAGCAGCCGCGGCACAGCTGCATCTGCAGCCAAGGCGGGGCGAGACCGCGCGGTCATCTGGTACGTCTGCCCCCAGCCGGGCTAGGCGCGTTCCACTGTTGTTGTCCGGGTCCTCTCCCCCTCTTCCGCACACAGATCGTCAGGAGGATACAGGGCGATCGGAATCGGCAGATGAGGATGCTGAGTACGTCACGCCTGAGGAATCCGGATCCGAACAGTCTACGGCTTCAGGTGAGGTGGAGCAGTCAGGGTCGGTTCATGGTACGCGCTCGTGTTCGCGCAGCTCTTCCCCTTCCTCCTCTTCTTCCTCTTCTTCCTCCTCTACCCTTTCTTCAGCAACGTCCGAAGTTAGTAGCACGACGAAGGCGAAGAAAAGGGCGACTAAATACGCCAAGAAGGCGGCTGGGCAGCAGGAGAGGCGTAAGAGGTGAAGGCGGCTTAGCAGGGACTCTCGCAGGGCCAAGAAGCGACGCGACCTACCAGGCGTGGTCCGCTGTGAATATACCGCAGTCATGCGAGGGCTTAGGGATAGCTGCCGCAGGAAGATCCGTAAGGGGGACTACGTAGATTTGTTCGTCTTAACCAAAGACGCTAAAAAAGATTTTAAGGCGGCAACTGCTAAGAAGGGCATAGGGGCCGAGGCGTTCCGTACGTTTGATAACTGGCTGGCGGGTTTTTGGGTTTTCGCGGCTTGTTACCTTGAGGACAGGCCAGAGGAACACATGAATGTCATTCGGTACCTGCATCTCGTGCATGATATGCAACGCACGTCGGCGGGTACCGAATGGCGGAGGTATGATGAGGATTTCCGGGAGAAGTAGGACGGGTTGTACGTTATGAACTTCGGGTTCAAGGACGTCGAGGTCTGGCTTAAGGTCACCAGGGCCTCGCAGCAGGCCAGGGAGCCCCGGAGCGCAGGGGTGGACGGACACCGTGCAGGGTCATCCGCCCATGTGCCCGGCGCGGACGGCGGGTCGGCCAAGCCAGGTAGGTCGGCCGTCCGGGCAGGGAGGCAGCCCGCAATGAAAGGACTATGTTTCGCGTTCAACAACGCGGCATGTTCCTACGGCAAGCAGTGTCGATTCCATCACGCTTGCCTCCATTGCGGGGGTTCCCACCCGGCCTCATCCTGCTTCAAGAGCAGTCGCCAGGGCCCCCGTGCTAAGCAATCTTACACAAGAGCGGCATCCGGCGGGAGCGCTCCACAGGGCGCCAACGCCAATTAGGTTAGATGCTATGAGTAGATGGTTGGATTGGTATCCGAATAGGGAGGACGCCATGTTTTTATATTCAGGTTTTCGTTTTGGTTTCCGCTTGCCTGTTGCGAGCGATGTTACGGTTCAGGCACATAGGAACCTCCAGTCTGCTCGGGCCTTGCCTTTAGTGCTGCAGGAAAAGGTCGATAAAGAGGTCAGGCTAGGCAGGATGGAGGGGCCATTTTCAACACCCCCAGTGGAGGACCTAGTCATCTCCCCGGTGGGGGTGGTCCCCAAGAAAACGCCTGGTTCTTTCCGACTGATTCAACATCTTTCCTACCCAGCGGGGGCGTCGGTCAACGACGCCATACCTCCGGCTCATTGCTCGGTGGTCTATCAGTCGTTTGACGAGGCGCTTGATCTGGTCCGCAGCTATGGCACTGGGGCCCTCATGGCAAAGATTGAAGTGGAATCCGCTTTTAGGTTGCTGCCCCTCCATCCGGACTCATTCCGATTTATGGGTTTCCGGATTGGATCTGAGTATTTCATCGACAAATGTTTGCCGATGGGATGTTCCGTTTCATGCTCGTATTTTGAACGTTTTAGCACCTTCCTGCATTGGTGCATGGAATCTTCGTCGGGTGGTCACGGGGTTGCCCACTACCTCGATGATTTCCTTTGTACGGGACCGGCGGGTTCGCCGCGCTGCGGCAACTTGCTTTTCAGTATACGAGCATTGTTTTGTCACTTCGGAGTGCCAGTGGCCGAGGACAAAACGGAGGGGCTGGTTTCCTGCCTGTCATTTCTGGGAATCGAGATCGACACGATAGCAGGCGCGTGTCGCCTTCCTTTGGACAAAGTGGCTAAGCTTCGCGACGCCATTGGCTGTTTTATGGGTTCGCGCAAGGTTAAGCTGCGGCAGGCCCAATCCTTGCTGGGCATGTTTAACTTTGCTTGTCGGGTCATCCCGATGGGCAGGGTTTTCTGCCGGAAGCTCGAAAGGGCGACCGCGGGGTGTGCCAGGCCGCACCACTTTGTACGTTTGTCCGCAGAAATAAAAAGGGATCTGGCCGAGTGGGCCTCGTTCCTGGAGGATTTCAACGGTGTGCGCATATGGCAGGCGCCAACGGTCGACAGCGCTAAATTGCAGCTGTTTACCGATGCGGCGGGAGCCTCCGGTTTTGGTTGCTATCTAGAAGGATCTTGGTGCGCGGCGTCATGGCCGGCGGACTGGCATCAGGCAGGTTTGACTAAGGACCTTCTGCTCCTGGAACTTTTCCCCATCATGGTTGCGCTTGAAATCTGGGGCGAGCGGCTAGCACATCGCAGCATCTTGTTCAGATGTGACAATCTGGGCGTGGTGCACGCGATTAACAACCAGAGGGCAAAATCGCTGGTGGTGCTAAGGGTACTAGGACAGTTGCTGTTGACTTGCCTGCGCAGGAACGTATGGTTTCGCGCGCAACACGTGCCAGGTCTGGAGAATGGGGTCGCTGATGCGCTTTCACGAGGGCAATGGGATAGGTTTCGCTTGTTGGCTCCCGAGGCCGACGAAAGGAGTTTTCATTGTCCCGGTTATGTCTGGCAGGTCATCGGGCCGGACTGGAAGGTCTAGCACTGCGATCGGTTGCGCCATCCACGCTCAAAGCTTACGACCAAGCCTGGAGCGAATGGGAAGAATTTGCTAGAGGACGGAAGCAACGAGGTAAGAGCGGGCATCGGATGGTGCTTTCTTTTATTTGGCAGCTTTATGTGTCGGGCAGGTCTAGGGCGGTGGTTTCCCGGTACTTGGCTGGCATTGCGTTTTTCTGCAGAATTAAGGGCGTTCCCGATGTGATGAAAAGTGGGATTCTGCTTAGGGCAATGAAGGGATGGGCGCGCGTGGCGCCTACGCCGCCTGACAGAAGGCGGCCCATTGATGCAGCTTTGTTGCCGGGCATCATCGGGTCGGTCAGAGCCATCGCATCGTCGATGTTTGAATCGCTGCTTTTTAGATTGGCGTTCTCCATGGCTTACCACGGGGCCTTTAGGATATCGGAGTTGGTAGCGCCTTCTAAGCAAACGGATTCGCGCTTGCTAGTAGGGGACGTGGTGGTGAGTGGGAGGTCCTTGCTGTGCAGATTGCGACGATCTAAGACGGACCAAGTGGGGAGAGGCCGATGGGTCACCCTGGTTTCGGCACTGGAGGAGAGCATATGCCTAGTGCGGTTGGCAGTGCAATACGAGGCAGTAAGGCCTGATTGTCGGGGGTCGTGGTTGCTGCACTATGACGGGCTGCCACTAACGAAGTTTCAATTTCGGTGGATGATGGGTCGCTGTCTGACGAGCTTGGGCCTTTCCCCCTCCCACTTCGGTACACACTCCTTCCGCATAGGGGCTGCGACGGCGGGTCTTTCAGGGTCTCAAATCCAGGCGGTGGGACGATGGAAGTCGTCCTGTTATAAGCGATACATTCGCCCCGTCGCCTGAGATATTTTGCTCAGGCGTAGTTTGCCCTATAAAAATTAGAGTAAGACCATGTTTTCCTGGTGTTTATGCATATGTTATGTTTGCTGTACGTTGGTTTGTTTACCCGTGTGTGATCCTACTCAGGGATTAGCCACTCGCCGCTGCTGGCGTGAGCCGGCAGCGGGGGTCTGGAGTTATTTTGCGATTTTTGCCTGACTTGACGGACTGAATTCTAATCATTAATTCGGCTGATCTGTTCTAATATAAGTCCCTCAGCAGGTTTTATGCTTTCACCTCCAGCTGAGTTACTTCATGTGTTACCCCCCTTTTTATACCCTCCTCCTTTTTATTTTCGTTTTGTTTTGTTTTGCCTTTCCCTTCGTGTGTTAATGTTTTGCTTCAAATCAGCTAGAAGCTCGTGAGATCGGCTAGGCCGTGACTGCTGCGACATTTGGAAGCAATACATTTTTTTCTTTTTGGCAGATCCTTCAGGTTAACGCAATTACAAGTTATGGCGTAGAATTCTAGTAACAAATTTTACCCTTTTTCCTCCTCTTCAGGTTGTGTTGCTGATGGCTTGCCCGTTTGGGTGGTCGGCCACTCGTATGTCTTTTGGGCAGCAAGGTTTTTGGCCTCTGATAGGGCTCAGAGGTTCCCTGGAGGTCAGGGAAACAGATGGCTTGGTTGGCGAGGAATGATGTGGAAAGATCTGATGAGTAGACTAGTCAGTCAGGCCAGCAAGCATGGGGTTCCCAAGGTTTTGGTTGTCCATTGAGGTGGCAACGACCTAGGGAAGAGGACTTCCTTGGAGTTACGGTGGGCCATGATACAAGATCTGGCAAGGGTGGCCGCAGCATGGACCAATTGCATATTGGTATTTTCCCTGATAGTGCCAAGGTTGAGTTGGCGAGGTGTGGAGGACGGACGCGTAATAGATGAGGCCAGGATAAAGGTGAATGGGGCGGTGGCGAAGTGGGTCTTGGCCCACAGAGGTAAAGTGGTTCGCCACCCTAGGATTCGGTTCCGAGACAGACACCTTTTTCGGCCTGATGGTGTACATCTATCCAATGAGGGGATGATGTTTTTCCTGGAGGATCTGTTCCTAGTGTTGCAGGAGTTAGGGTAGGTTATGGTGGCGGTGCGAGGACTCTGGGATGGAGTCCGTCGCTTTTGGCGGAAAAGAATGGCAGTTTGTTAGTTGTTATGGTTTTTATAGGTAGTAAGTTTCAGTGCTATATGGTTTAGGTGAACTCAACTCCATCGACTTAATGGCCGCTCGACCACCCATCCGGGAGGCAGCGGCAGGGCACCCAGGAGCGGTGGGAAGTCACTGTGGGGGTTGTGTTGACACCTATTACCGATTTTGATAGGGTGCTGGACGGTTTCGGTCAGTTTACCATTTTAAGTTTACCAATAGTTTAATAGAGCCGTTCTTTTTTCTGCCACCATTATGCCGGCTGATTCGGCATCTTAACAAACTTTTCCCAATTACAGGTTTTGCTATGGTTAGGGTCAAATAAATAGCTAGCAATTTTTCTGCCAAAATCAAGTCTCCGTGTCTTTATTTACTGGTATAAGAGGTAACTAAGGTTTACTTGAATAAAGGGGGTCCACCAAATGTCACTAGGATGTTTATGCCACTTTACAGGTTGTGTTTGGGAAATGACAGGAGCTGATTGTTGGTACTGTGAGGTCTATGCACTAAGATTTGGAGGGAGAGATAAAGTACCAGCCAACCAGCGCCTATCCTTTTTAAAACAAAGCCTATATATAACATAGTAGTTATATAAAGTACCAGCTGATTGGCTGGTACGTTATATCTGTCCGCTTTACCTCACTCCAGCTATTAGTACATGGACCTCTGTATCTCTCTCCAAGCATTGATGCATATGCCCCACAAACAGTATTGTATTCATCTGATGACAGAAGTATATACCGTACCAATCACTGATGAAATTATCAATTTGATTCAGGGATTATTCATATCACTCCTTTAGCTGAATCTGAAAACTCTATTAACCTGTCACAAGATCATAGTATTAACCGTATTGAGAATTTTTAAATATATATTATTTTATAATAATAATTGTTGCTAACATTTACCAATCTAGATCAAGACGCCTGACACTTGTGTCAAAATGGGTGTGGTGTGTTAGATAGACAAGACTTAGGACGACAGTAAGTAGGTCGACATGGTTTCTAGGTTGACAGGGACTCTAGGTCGACATGTACTAGGTCGACATGACAAAAGGTCGACATGAGTTTTTTTCAATTTTTTGGTGTCCTTTTCTCTGTACAATGACAGGGAACTCCAATTAGTGCACCGTGTCCCCTCACATGGCTTGCTACACTTGCCATGCCTCGGGCAAGGTGCTTCGCTGCGCTCGGCACAGGTTACCGTTCCCAATTGTAAATTGTAAATTCTGAAAAAGTTCAAAAAATCACAAAAAAAGTTAAAAACTCATGTCGACCTTTTGTGATATTGACCTAGTACATGTCAAACTAGAGTACCTGTCGACCTAGAAACCATGTTGACCTACTTACTGTTGACCAATAGTGGTCAACCTAGACATTGTCAACCTAAAGATCGGATCCAGTCAAAATAACCATTGAAATTACTCTATTTACCTGTGATATTGCCTCCACATATATTGTTAGGGGATGCGGTTAGGATGCCAGAACTCGGAATCCCGGTGTCGGAATCTCAACATGGGGCCAAAAGGCTGCTGCCGGAACTCCAACATCAGCTGAAATGCCAAAGCCGGAATCCTGACACCTGGCATCCTGATTGTAAATATGAGGGGCTTAGGTTCATTCTACGGGCAGTGCTTAAAGTGGTTCTAGAGAGGTGGTGGAATTCCCCCTCCCCCCGGCGGCCATGCAATAAAGGTATTGCACGCACCGTAGGCGTGCACCCCCAAAAAGGGGCATGGTCTCAAAAAGAAAGGGGCATAGTCACACAATACTAATAATGCCCACACTAGTAGCACCCCTAATACACATAATGCCCACAGTAGTAGCACCATGTAATACACAATGCACTTTTTACAATGCCCACAGTAGTAGTGCTCCTTATGCAATGTCCACTGTACTGGCAGTGCCCACCGTGGTAGTGCCCCTTATATAGAGCCCATAGTAGTGGTGCCCCATATGCAATGCCCCCAGTAGTAGTACCCCTTATTTCCCCAGGGGTGATGCCCCTTATGAAGTGCCCCCTTTACAATGCCCTAATTAGTAGTGCCCCCATTAGTAATGCCCTAATGGTAATACCCCTGTGTAGTATTGCCCCCAGTAGTAATGTCGCCTGTTGTAATGCCCACAGTCGTTTAGCCCCCTGTAGTTTAGCCCCAGGAGTTATACCCCCAGTAGTTTATTCCCACTTTAGTTTATCCTCCCAGTGGTAATGCCCCCCTGTTGTTTAGCCCCTGTAGTTTATTCCTCATGTAGTTTACCTCATGTAGTTTAGCCCCCAGTGGTAATGCCCCCTGTAGTTTAGCCCATGCAATTATGCCCCCAGTAGTTTAGCACCCCAGTAGTAATGCCACCAGTAGTTTAGTACTTGTAGTTTATCCCCATGTAGTTTGCCCCAGTAGTTTGCCCCAAGTAGTAATGCCCCCTGTAGTTTAGCCCCTGTAGTTATGCCCCCAGTAGTTTAGCCCCGCTGTAGTTTGCCCCCTTGTAGTTTAACACCCCTGTAGTTTAACCCCTCTGTAATTTAGCCCCCTGTAGTTTAGTCATTGTAGTTATGCCCAAAGTAGTAATGCTCCAGTAGTTATTCCCCCAGTAGTAATGCCCCCGTAGTTATGCCCCCAGTAGTAATGCGCCCCTGTAGTTATGCCCCAGTAGTAATGCACCCCTGTAGTTTGCATTCTTGTAGCTTGCCCCTAGTAGCTTGCCCCACTTGTAGTTATCCCCCAGCAGTTAGCCCCTGTAGTTTAGCCCCATGTAGTTTGCCCCCAGTATTTATCCTAATTAGTAATGCCCTAGTAGTTTAGCCCCCTTGTAGTTTGCCCCCTTGCAGTTTAGCCCCCAGTAGTAATGCAACCCTGTAGGTTGCCCCCTTGTAGTTTAGCCCCTGTAGTTATGCTCCCAGTAGTTTTCCTCCAAGTAGTAATGCCCCCAGTAGTAATGCCCCCTTGTAGTTATGCCCCAGTAGTAATGCGCCCTGTAGATTGCCCTCAGTAATTTGCCCCCAGTAGCTTGACTCCTTGTAGTTTGCCCCCGGTAGTTAGCCCCCTTGTAGTGTGCACCCAGTAGCTTGCCCCCTTGTAGTTTGCCCCCAGTGTCTTGCCCCCTTGTAGTTTGCTCCCTTGTAGTTTGCTCCCAGTAGTTTCACCCAGTAGATTGCCCCTAGTGGTTAGCCCCCTGTAGCTTGCCCCCAGTAGTTTGCCCCCTGTAGCTTGCCCCCAGTAGACGCGCCACTAATACACTCACTCCCACATATGTTTAAAAACACACACACACCATACTTAACAAGCCGCGCTCCCGTGTCCGACCACTGTGATCCTCCTGGCGTCCGCTTCTTAGCACTATGAGAGAGACGTCATGACATCTCTCCCATAGCGCGCGCTGACAGAGCTGGAAGCAGGAGCTCAGTAGTGAGCTCCTGCCGCTGGCTTCCGCTGTGGAGAGAGCCCGGCACCCTCTGGTAGCACAATCTCAGCGGGCGCTCGGCATATCCTTGCGGCGCCGGGTTCACATCGGGTTAGGTGAGCTGGAGGAGGCAAAACTGCATACTGTCTCCAAGTGGAACTGACGGAACACAGTTCTGACCCTTTCCGGCTCACTTTAGCCCTTGGCTGCGGGGAAGGGAGGGTTAGGCTGCAGGGAGGAGAGGTTACGTGTAGGCACTCCTGGTGTGGGTCAGAGATAGGCTGGAGGGGAGGGAGGGTTAGGTTTAGGCTGTGGGGAGGGGGGAGGAGGGGTTAGGTTTAGGCACTACCGGGGAGGGTTTGGATTAGGCTGTGGGGAGGGGGATAGTTTAAGGCACCCAATGGGGAGAGTTAGGGCTAGACTGCGGGGGAGGGATGGTTAGGTTTAGGCTGCAGGGAGGAGGGGTTAGGTTTAGGCACCATCGGGGAGGGTTTGGGTTAGGCTGTGGGGAGGGGGATAAGTTAAGGCACCCAATGGGGAGAGTTAGGGCTAGGCTGAGGGGGAGAGACGTTTAGGTTTAGGCTGCAGGGAGTAGGGGTTAGGTTTAGACACCATCGGGGAGGGTTTGGGTTAGGCTACGGGAGGGGGAGGATTAGGTTCAGGCTGCAGGAAGGGATGTTATGGTTATGGGGTATTGGGGTAGGGTATCTCGGGATTCTCTCCATCGGGATGTCGCTGTCAGTATTTTGCCCCACCTGCACTGCACACTTTGCAAATGCATAGTCGCCACCCACGTGGGAGTGTATTTTTGCTTTGCAAGTGTCTGAACGGATTTGCAGCCGAGCGCTGCAAAAACATTTTGTGCAGTTTCTGAGTAGGTCTGGACTTACTCAGCCGCTGCGATCACTTCAGCCTGTTCGTGTCCGGAACTGACGTCAGACACCCGCTCTGCAAATGCTTGGACACGCGTTTCTCCAATCACTCCCGGAAAACGGTCAGTTGACACCTATAAACGCCTTATTCCTGTCAATCTCCTTGCAAAAGCCCATGCGAATGGTATCGTCGTAGAAGCCATCGCTGGGTAACGAACCGCTGTTTACTCGTACGATGCGCCTCTGCATTGCGGTGCATACGCATGCGCAGATTAGCCCCGTTCTGCCATGATCGCTGTGCTGCGAAAATCCGTAGCGAGCGATCAACTCGGAATGACCCCCATGGCTTTGCCCATTAGAGAAAGATTTTGCTTTTGCAATCAGGTCTGAATTAGGCCCAAATCTTGATTCCGATTTCCCAAGGAGATACGACCAAACTGAGTCCCAGTTTTAATCTTCCTGTGGTTCGGAACATACTGTATTCTGCACAAAGCATGGGGCAGGTATAAGTGCCTTTACTAGCAATGATGGCTGCTCTCACAGAGGGAGGGCTGTAGTTCAGTACAATGGGGGTCATTCCGACCCGTTCGCACGCAGCGGTTTATCGCTGTGGTGCGAACGGGTGCGGAATGCGTATGCGCAGCGGGCACAGTGCGTGAAGTTGCCCGGCGACAGGGGTCGCCGGGTTACGTCGCGACTTACAAAGGAAGCGGTCGCAGAGCCGACCGCTCAGAAGATTGACAGGAAGGAGGCGTGGCTGGGCGGATCTGGAGCGTTTGGAGCCGTTTTCGGGGAGTAGTGAGTATAACACAGGCGTGTCCAGCAGAACAGAGGGCGGAGGAGTGACGTCAAAGCCAGACCCATCATCGCTGGATCCATCGCACAGGGTAAGTAGGTATAGGGCTAGTCATGTTCTGCTTGAAATTATTTTAGCTTAGCAGGGCTGCACAAGCGATCGCAGCCCTGCTAAGCTAAAATACACTCCCCCATAGGCGTGGACTAGTTGATTGCAGCAGCAGCAAAAAGTTGCTGGCTGCGATCAACTCGGAATGACCACCAATATACAAATAAAGTCTCAAAGTTAGATACATTGGGGGTCATTCCGAGTTGATCGCTCGCTAGCTGGTTTTAGCAGCAGTGCAAACGCTAGGCCGCCGCCCTCTGGGAGTGTATCTTAGCTTAGAAGAAGTGCGAACGAAAGATTAGCAGAACTGCTCCAAAAATTTTTCATGCAGTTTCTGAGTAGCTGCAGACCTACTCCTTCCTTGCGATCACTTCAGACTATTTAGTTCCTGTTTTGACGTCACAAACACGCCCTGTGTTCGGCCAACCACTTCCCCATTTCCCCAGGCACTCCTGCGTTTTTATCTGACACGCCTGCGTTTTCTCTGACGTCCTAGTGGATGCTGGGGACTCCGTAAGGACCATGGGGAATAGCGGCTCCGCAGGAGACTGGGCACAAAAGTAAAGCTTTAGGACTACCTGGTGTGCACTGGCTCCTCCCCCCATGACCCTCCTCCAAGCCTCAGTTAGATTTTTGTGCCCGAACGAGAAGGGTGCACACTAGGTGGCTCTCCTGAGCTGCTTAGTGAAAAGTTTAGTTTTAGGTTTTTTATTTTCAGTGAGACCTGCTGGCAACAGGCTCACTGCATCGAGGGACTAAGGGGAGAAGAAGCGAACTCACCTGCGTGCAGAGTGGATTGGCCTTCTTAGGCTACTGGACACCATTAGCTCCAGAGGGATCGAACACAGGCCCAGCCATGGAGTCCGGTCCCAGAGCCGCGCCGCCGGCCCCCTTACAGAGCCAGAAGCAAGAAGAGGTCCGGAAAATCGGCGGCAGAAGACATCCTGTCTTCACCAAGGTAGCGCACAGCACTGCAGCTGTGCGCCATTGCTCCTCAGCACACTTCACACTTCGGTCACTGAGGGTGCAGGGCGCTAGGGGGGGGCGCCCTGAGCAGCAATAAAAACACCTTGGCTGGCGAAAATACATCACATATAGCCCCCAGGGCTATATGGATGAATTTTAACCCCTGCCAGAATACAGCAAAAAGCAGGAGTAAAGTCCGCGAAAAAGGGGCGGAGCCTATCTCCTCAGCACACTGGCGCCATTTTCCCTCACAGCTCCGTTGGAGGGAAGCTCCCTGGCTCTCCCCTGCAGTCACTACACTACAGAAAGGGTTAAAAAAGAGAGGGGGGCACTAATTAGGCGCAGTATTAACAATACAGCAGCTATAAGGGGAAAAACACTTATATAAGGTTATCCCTGTATATATATAGCGCTCTGGTGTGTGCTGGCAAACTCTCCCTCTGTCTCCCCAAAGGGCTAGTGGGGTCCTGTCCTCTATCAGAGCATTCCCTGTGTGTGTGCTGTGTGTCGGTACGTTTGTGTCGACATGTATGAGGAGGAAAATGATGTGGAGGCGGAGCAAATTGCCTGTAATAGGGATGTCACCCCCTAGGGGGTCGACACCTGAGTGGGTGAACTGTTGGAAGGAATTAACAGTGTCAGCTCTTTACAAAAGATAGTGGTTGACATGAGACAGCCGGCTACTCAGCTTGTGCCTGTCCAGACGTCTCGTAGGCCGTCAGGGGCTCTAAAGCGCCCGTTACCTCAGATGGCAGATACAGACGCCGACACGGATACTGACTCCAGTGTCGACGGTGAAGAGACAAATGTGACTTCCAGTAGGGCCACACGTTACATGATTGAGGCAATGAAAAATGTTTTACACATTTCTGATAATACGAGTACCACCAAAAGGGGTATTATGTTCGGTGAGGAAAAACTACCTGTAGTTTTCCTGAATCTGAGAAATTAAATGAGGTGTGTGATGAAGCGTGGGTTTCCCCCGATAAAAACTGATAATTTCTAAAAAGTTATTGGCATTATATCCTTTCCCGCCAGAGGTTAGGGTGCGTTGGGAAACACCCCCTAGGGTGGATAAAGCGCTCACACGCTTGTAAAAACAAGGGCTCTACCCTCTCCTGAGATGGCCGCCCTTAAGGATCCTGCTGATAGAAAGCAGGAGGGTATCCTAAAATGTATTTACACACATACTGGTGTTATACTGCGACCAGCAATCGCCTCAGCCTGGATGTGCAGTGCTGGGTTGGCGTGGTCGGATTCCCTGACTGAGAATATTGATACCCTAGATAGGGACAGTATATTATTGCCTATAGAGCATTTAAAAGATGCATTTCTATATATGCGTGATGCACAGCGGAATATTTGCCGACTGGCATCAAGAGTAAGTGCGTTGTCCATTTCTGCCAGAAGAGGGTTATGGACACGACAGTGGTCAGGTGATGCGGATTCCAAACGGCATATGGAAGTATTGCCTTATAAAGGGGAGGAGTTATTTGGGGTCGGTCTTTCAGACCTGGTGGCCACGGCAACAGCTGGGAAATCCACGTTTTTACCCCAGGTCGCCTCTCAACATAAGAAGACGCCGTATTATCAGGCGCAGTCCTTTCGTTCCCATAAGGGCAAGCGGGCGAAAGGTTCCTCATTTCTGCCCCGTGACAGAGGAAGAGGAAAAAGGCTGCAGAAATCAGCCAGTTCCCAGGAACAGAAGCCCTCTCCCGCCTCTGCCAAGCCCTCAGCATGACGCTGGGGCTTTACAAGCGGACTCAGGCACGGTGGGGGCCCGTCTCAAGAATTTCAGCGCGCAGTGGGCTCACTCGCAAGTAGACCCCTGGATCCTTCAGGTGGTATCTCAGGGGTACAAATTGGAATTCGAGACGTCTCCCCCTCGCCGTTTCCTAAAGTCGGCTTTACCGACGTCTCCCTCCGACAGGGAGGCAGTTTTGGAAGCCATTCACAAGCTGTATTCCCAGCAGGTGATAATCAAGGTACCCCTCCTGCAACAGGGAAAGGGGTATTATTCCACACTGTTGTGGTACCGAAGCTGGACGGCTCGGTGAGACCGATTTTAAATCTAAAATCTTTGAACACTTACATACAGAAGTTCAAATTCAAGATGGAGTCACTCAGAGCAGTGATTGCGAACCTGGAAGAAGGGGACTACATGGTGTCTCTGGACATCAAGGATGCTTACCTTCATGTCCCAATTTACCCTTCTCACCAAGGGTACCTCAGGTTTGTGGTACAGAACTGTCACTATCAGTTTCAGACGCTGCCGTTTGGATGGTCCACGGCACCCCGGGTCTTTACCAAGGTAATGGCCGAAATGATGATACTCCTTCGAAGGAAGGGAGTTTTAGTTATCCCTTACTTGGACGATCTCATGATAAGGGTAAGATCCAGAGAACAGTTGGAGGTCGGTGTAGCACTATCTCAGGTAGTGTTGCGGCAGCACGGTTGGATTCTCAATATTCCAAAATCGCAGCTGGTTCCGACGACTCGTCTTCTGTTCCTAGGGATGATCCTGGACACAGTCCAGAAAAAGGTGTTTCTCCCGGAGGAGAAAGCCAGGGAGTTATCCGAGCTAGTCAGGAACCTCCTAAAACCGAGCCAAGTCTCAGTGCATCAATGCACAAGGGTTATGGGAAAAATGGTGGCTTTCTACGAAGCAATCCCATTCGGCAGATTCCACGCAAGAACTTTCCAGTGGGACCTGCTGGACAAATGGTCCGGGTCGCATCTTCAGATGCATCAGCGGATAACCCTGTCACCAAGGACAAGGGTGTCCCTCCTGTGGTGGTTGCAGAGTGCTCATCTTCTAGAGGGCCGCAGATTCGGCATTCAGGACTGGGTCCTGGTGACCACGGATGCCAGCCTGCGAGGCTGGGGAGCAGTCACACAGGGAAGGAATTTCCAGGGCTTATGGTCAAGCCTGGAGACATCACTTCACATAAATATCCTGAAGCTAAGGGCCATTTACAATGCTCTAAGCTTAGCAAGACCTCTGCTTCAAGGTCAGCCGGTGTTGATCCAGTCGGACAACATCACGGCAGTCACCCACGTAAACAGACAGGGTGGCACAAGAAGCAGGAGGGCAATGGCAGAAGCTGCAAGGATTCTTCGCTGGGCGGAAAATCATGTGATAGCACTGTCAGCAGTATTCATTCCGGGAGTGGACAACTGGGAAGCAGACTTCCTCAGCAGACACGACCTCCACCCGGGAGAGTGGGGACCTCACCCAGAAGTCTTCCACATGGGTATAAACCGTTGGGAAAAACTCGACAAGTATTGCGCCAGGTCAAGGGACCCTCAGGCAATAGCTGTAGACACTCTGGTAACACCGTGGGTGTACCGGTCAGTGTATGTGTTCCATCCTCTGCCACTCATACCCAAGGTACTGAGAATTATAAGATGGAGAGGAGTAAGCACTATATTCGTGGCTCCGGATTGGCCTAGAAGGACTTGGTAACCGGAACTTCAAGAGATGCTCACGGAGGATCCGTGGCCTCTACCTCTAAGAAGGGACCTGCTCCAGCAAGGACCCTGTCTGTTCCAAGACTTACCGCGGCTGCGTTTGACGGCATGGCGGTTGAACGCCGGATCCTGAAGGAAAAAGGCATTCCGGATGAAGTCATCCCTATCCTGATCAAAGCCAGGAAGGATGTAACCGCAAAACATTATCACCGCATTTGGCGAAAATATGTTGCGTGGTGCGAGGCCAGTAAGGCCCGACGGAGGAATTTCAACTGGGTCGATTCCTACATTTCCTGCAAACAGGAGTGTCTATGGGCCTGAAATTGGGGTCCATTAAGGTTCAAATTTCGGCCCTGTCAATTTTCTTCCAAAAAGAACTAGCTTCAGTCCCTGAAGTTCAGACGTTTGTAAAAGGGGTACTGTATATACAGCCTCCTTTTGTGCCTCCAGTGGCACCTTGGGATCTCAATGTAGTTTTTGGGTTCCAAAAGTCACATTGGTTTGAACCACTTAAATCTGTGGAGTTAAAATATCTCACATGGAAAGTGGTCATGCTGTTGGCCCTGGCCTGGGCCAGGCGCGTGTCAGAATTGGCGGCTTTATCCTGTAAAAGCCCTTATCTGACTTTCCATTCGGACAGGGCGGAATTGAGGACTCGTCCTCAGTTTCTCCCTAAGGTGGTTTCAGCGTTTCACCTGAACCAACCTATTGTGGTGCCTGCGGCTACTAGGGACTTGGAGGACTCCAAGTTGCTAGACGTTGTCAGGGCCCTGAAAATATGTTTCCAGGACGGCAGGGAGTCAGAAAATCTGACTCGCTGTTTATCCTGTATGCACCCAACAAGCTGGGTGCTCCTGCTTCTAAGCAGACTATTGCTCGTTGGATTTGTAGTACAATTCAGCTTGCACATTCTATGGCAGGCCTGCCACAGCCAAAAATCTGTAAATGCCCACTCCACAAGGAAGGTGGGCTCATCTTGGGCGGCTGCCCGAGGGGTCTCGGCTTTACAACTTTGCCGAGCAGCTACTTGGTCAGGAGCAAATACGTTTGTAAAATTCTACAAATTTGATACCCTGGCTGAGGAGGACCTGGAGTTCTCTCATTTGGTGCTGCAGAGTCATCCGCACTCTCCCGCCCGTTTGGGAGCTTTGGTATAATCCCCATGGTCCTTACGGAGTCCCCAGCATCCACTAGGACGTCAGAGAAAATAAGAATTTACTTACCGATAATTCTATTTCTCGTAGTCCGTAGTGGATGCTGGGCGCCCGTCCCAAGTGCGGATTGTCTGCAATACTGGTACATAGTTATTGTTACCAAAAATCGGGTTATTGCTGTAGTGAGCCATCTTTTCTAGAGGCTCCTCTGTTATCATGCTGTTAACTGGGTTTAGATCACAAGTTATACGGTGTGATTGGTGTGGCTGGTAATGAGTCTTACCCGGGATTCAAAATCCTTCCTTATTGTGTACGCTCGTCCGGGCACAGTATCCTAACTGAGGCTTGGAGGAGGGTCATAGGGGGAGGAGCCAGTGCACACCAGATAGTCCTAAAGCTTTACTTTTGTGCCCAGTCTCCTGCGGAGCCGCTATTCCCCATGGTCCTTACGGAGTCCCCAGCATCCACTACGGACTACGAGAAATAGAATTATCGGTAAGTAAATTCTTATTTTTTAGCACACTCCCAGAAAACGGTCAGTTACCTCCCAGAAACACCTACTTCCTGTTAATCACTCACCGATCAGCAGTGCGACTGAAAAAAGAGTCGCTCAACCTTGTGTGAAACTGCATTGTTTTTTGTTAAAGTACTTTGCGCGTGCGCCCTGCGGCCCATACGCATGTGCAGAAATGCCGATTTTTAACCTGATCGCTGCGCTGCGAACAACGGCAGCGAGCGATCAACTCGGAATGACCCCCATTATACAGTAAATACAACGGGTGTGGTATGTTAGGTAGATTAGACTTAGGTCGACCGTGTCTAGGTCGACCACTATTGGTCGACAGTAAGTAGGTCGACATGGTTTGTAGGTTGACAGGGACTCTAGGTCAACATGTACTAGTTCGACCTGACAAAAAGTCGGCCTAGAGTTATTTCACTTTTTTTGGTGTCGTTTTCTTCGTACAATAACCGGGAACCCCAATTAGTGCACCATGTCCTAGTAACTTGGTCTACAGTGTCTAGGTCAGCCACTTTTGGTTGACAGTAACTAGATCAACAGGGATGCTATGTCAACAGGGTCTATAGGTCGACATGTTTTAGGTCGACAGGTCAAAAGGTTGACATGATTTTATTATGTTTTTATGTTTTCTCCAAGCAGTGACCAGTACCCCAATTAGTGCACCGTGTCCCCTCGCATGGCTCGCTTCCCTCACCATGCTTCAGGAAAGGTGCCTCGCTCCGCTACCGCTGCGTTTGGCACAGGTTACCGTTCCCGATTGTAGTCCACGTAGATCATAAAGTATAAAAAAGTTCTGAAAATGAAAAATAAACTGAAAAACTGATGTCGACTATTTGTCATGTCGACCTAGAACATGTCGACCCAGAGTGCCTGTTGACCTAGAAACCCTATCGACCTACTTACTGTCGACCCAATAGTGGTCAGAGGTGTAGCTAGGTGCCGTAGTGCCCGGAGCAAGGGTATGTTTTGGCGCCCCCTCCCCTGTACTGAATAGGGGGCCTGGCCAACATGTGGTGGCATGTTATAGTTGAAAAGAAAAAATATTTAAAAATCCTAAATTGACCTTGTGGAGGTAAGGGTGGAAGTTTCCTTTGGGTGCCCCTATGTTTAATGTAGGGACAGTGCGCATGGAAGTCGCGCACCAAAATATGGGGACGTGGCTTCATGGGGAAGGGGCTTGGCCACATAATAGTACCTATTACACCACACAGTATAGTCTGTTAGTCACATTACACCACTTAGTAGTGACCGTTACATTACACTACACAGTAATACCCCTTATACACTTTACGACACACAGTACCTTATACATGTTACACTACTGTAGAGACGCTTATACACGTAACACCACAGTAGAGCCACTTATACACGTTACACCACAGTAGAGATGCAAATACACATTATGCCAAGAGAGAGAAGTGCTGCAGCAGCAGCTGGGGAAGAGAGAGGTGCTGCAGCATCAATGTAGAGAGAGGTGCTGTAGCAGGCGGGTAGAGAGCGGTAGAAAGAGGTGCTGCAGCAGTTGGGGCAGAAAAAAATGCTGCAGCCGGTGAGGCAGAAAGAGGTGCTGCAGCAGTTGGGGCAGAAAAAGGTCCTGCAGCATCTGGATATAGAGAGGTGCTGCAGCAGCTGGGGCAGAGAGTGGTATTGCAGGACAGAAATAACCCTGTTACACAGCTACAAGCAGACAGTGAGACATACTGTATAATGAGGGCGGCAGAGCTCCTGCATGTGCTGGCTGTCAGTGTCTCCTGCTGTTGCCTCTGGTCTGCATTGTACCCTACCTAGTCTCTGAGTCCGAATCAGTGTATACTCCTCCTGCTCTGTGGCTGCCTGTACAGCAGCCCATTGTATAGCAGGCGGAGACAGGGGGTTGGTCAGGCGGTAGCACGCCCTTTATCTTTTCCAGCACCCGGAGCTCGCACACCTCCAGAGCCACCCTCGCTACACCCCTGATAGTGGTCAACCTAGACAGATCCCAAAAACCACACTACTGTATTGACCCTGCTTGCGCCACTTTGTTCCATTGTAAATAACCACCAGTGATGAATATTCAATAATACAAGTTACATGATAACTCTATAAAGGTCAGAATTAAGAGCTTAGTCTGAGAACCCACTGGTTAGGACTGCATTCACAATATGTTTTCTTGGAAGATCAGTTTTAACACTATCATTTAAAAATCTCCCAGATTAGAAAAAAAACTGTGTTTTATGGTATGATTTACTTTTCTGTACATAGGACTGGTATTTACCAGCAACATGGAAAGGTGGAGGACGCTCCGTCGGTTTACCATGCCTGCTCTGCGTGATTTTGGCTTTGGGAAAAGGAGCACTGAAGACCGTATTCAGGAAGAGACAAGCAGCCTGGTGGCAGAGCTGAAGAATACTAAAGGTTAGTACAGGAAAAACATCATCAGTTTTACCAAATACTGCTTGCATGGAAGTAAATTTGAACTAAAGTAAATTGCCTTATTTAGGCCGGGATGTACTAAGGAAAAAATTCAGTACAAACCCTGTTTTCATTACTAACCCCCAGCTGATCGCTTAATGATGCAGAGGGTAACGCCAGCCTTTATTTGACATTACCCTAAAGAAGCCTATGGGCCTCTTTCCACATTCCACTCCCTCCGTTGCCCTGCACCCCCTTACCTGTGGAGGTGCAGGACACACCCACACACCTTCTTACCCAGCGGCACAGGTAATCAGTTTCAGTGCATTATTTGGTGGTATGTTTTTACCTTCTTAGTGCATCCTAGCCTTGGAGCCAGGATCAATTTTATCTAAGGGGTGCAAATTGCACCTGGCCAAAATTAAATAGCATTTCTCTTATTTGAGTTTGAAAGCATATTATTATCGATTACCTTTATTTAACAATGGGTTACAGCAGGGATGGGGAACCTTCGGCCCTCCAGCTGTTGTTGAACTGCACATACCAGCATGCCTTGCTACAGCTTTGCTATTTGGCAAGGCTAAAACTATTGCAAGCCATGCTGGGATGTGTAGTTCAACAGCAGCTGGAGGACCGAAGGTTCCCCATCCCTGGGTTACAGGTTCTCAAACTCGGTCCTCAGGACCCCACACGGTTCATGTTTTGCACGTCATCTGCAGATTTTTAAAATGTGACAGTTGGTGATACACCTTGCACCTGCTGGGTGACATGGAAAACGTGAACTGTGTGGGGTCCTGAGGACCGAGTTTGAATACCACTGGGTTACAGCATTAAGCAAATACATGTCCACTCCAACCCTTAAATCTATAACCTTCCAGATGGATTTACACCTAATTCTAAATGAGATTCAAAATAAAAGAGCATACAATCTTGAATACAGTACACAACATGTAACCATATTATAAGTACATAGCATAGGTAAAATATTATTATAACATCATCACAGACTGGAGAGACAAGTAACACATGCCAAGGTAAGGCAACTTACTAAGGGGAAAATTTATCAAATCTTGTCCAGAGCTAAAGTACCAACCAATCAGATTCTGATTGGTTGGTAGATTAACTACTGTGTAGAAAAAAAATGTGTTGAAAAAAAATGTCAGGTGGTGATTGGTTGGTGTGATATATTTGTTCTTATGCAGATAAGCCATCTCGTTTTGAGTAAGTATACAGAGTCTAAGGCAGTGGTCTCCAATCTTAATTGGGATGTGAGCTACTTTCGGAAAATAAAACCTCTGAAGGAGCTACCCCCTCTCCCCGATGTGCTTGCATTGCTGCGAAAGTGTGTGTGGCCTCACAAAAGTGGGTGTGGCCTCACACTACAAGTAATGCCCCCCCGCGTAGTGCCAGGTACACAAATAATGCCCCTCAGCAGTGCCAGATATACAAATACAGGTAATGCCCCTCAGCAGTGCCAGATATACAAATAATGACTCGAAACAGTGCTAGATACACAAATAATGCCTCCCAGCAGTA